>NW_003101654.1:188175-193539 GCF_000003855.2 Blastomyces gilchristii SLH14081 | reverse complement strand
TCAGCTGAAGTTTGAAAGCATCTCTTCTACTACTTTTACAAGATGCTTATTATCTGACATCTTGCTGTTCTTCAAGTGAGAGATCATTGTATTCACTCATTCTGATTTCTTGTATTCTCTCAGCACATTTAACATGAACTTTTCTTATATCTGATTTGCAGAATTCTCACTTATAAAATCAGGTCTGTGACTGATTGTATCGGATATTACAGTATCTGACCTCTTTCAGTATTTAATATTAAGATTATACACTTGAAACTCTGAGATTTAACATACTAAGTGTTTGAAAGGTTTTGTTGTTAATTATAAATAGATGAGACTTTCATGATTCATGATATAAGAGGCCTACGCCGAATAGATCAGTATAATATTGATAGATCTTATATAACAGAGAGAAAAACATTAGAGAAGAAAAGAAAGAGAAAGTGTGAGAATCAGTGATTGAGATGAATATTTATACATGTATGTGATGATGTACACAGTGGAGCTTCGGGGCGGAAGAATCTATATGTGTTCATGATGGCTAAGAATCGGCAATTGAGAATGGCAGAGAATTGGAGTATATGTATTCAAGAATGAAGTGAAAGAATCTATGAAGTGTAATGAAATAGTCTATAGAATTGATTGAGTGCAGCCTGTCACATTAGTCCCTCTCTTTCAGCAGCAGTTCTCATTGATCAAGAGCTGCTGTTTCAGATAATATGAAACTCAGAGTTCAGATCAGTTGATCATAGCTGACTTATTTCACAAGAAATTGTCAGCTATGACTGCAGGGCCTCTCATTGAGAATATCTTCAATCTCTCACTGAAGTTCATTATCTTCTTCTATGATCTCTGATGATTGTCAATCAGAAGTCAGTTGAGAGAGAAATAGATCAGTGATAATGTAATAAAGCAAGCTTGTATAAAAGACATTATGAATCTCTGATAATATGTCAAGATAGTAATTATAACTGTCTAGAACTTCTATCACTTTATATTTAATATGATGATAATTCAGTTTATAAGATGAACATGTAATTCATATATTCTTATGATTCAATCATATCAAGTCTTCTATCTTATATTATTCAGTGAGGTCTTGATGAATATTGATTTGATTCTCTTGATTTTATTTCACAGTTGTCATGAAGATCTCTACTCAGTTATGAGTATCTCAGAGCTTTATTATTATATTATCAGTAATCTGAATTGAACTGCAGAGATCTGATATAAACTGTATAATCTCTAGAAGATTTAACACATTCATGTGATAACTATGTATAAGAAAGAATGAGCTTATGTCTGTTGAAATAGCATCTTGTTTATTGATAGTAACCTCTGTATGTAGAAGCAGGTCATGTCAATCATCTTATAAGTAATTGTAGAACTTATAGAGATAATTCTTTATAGTCTGAATTATTCATTCTGATGCACTATCAGTCTCAGAGAAATAGACAGTTGACAGATAGTATATAATCTTGAGAACTTGACAGATTCTTGTTCAGAGAGCACTTATAAATTGACAGTTTTAATTCAATACTATAGATTTCAGTAACTCATGTATCTGATAGAATAAACTCTGTAAGAAGGCTTCAGTGACTTGTTCAGCATCTATCTTGTTATAAGATTTCAATATTACATCTTTACTTAGTCAGTCAACAATAATCAGAATATTTCTACAATTCTTACTCTTAGATAGATTAACAGTGAAGTTAATCACTATGTCTTATCAGATTCTATCAGAGATATTAAGTGATTTCAGTAGATCTTTTCTACAGTTCTTTTATAAGATAATAGAAGAACAGTAGTTGCAGTTTCAGATAAAGCATCTGATACTGTTTAATATCTCAGGTTAATAGAACTCTCAGAAGATTCTTCTATACAGTTATTCACAGTCTGAATAATCAGTTATACATAAATCATGTATCTCTTGTATTATTCAGATGTGTAAGAGTTCAGAGTGAGAGACTCAGTGTTATTCACAAAATTATAGAGTATTATTAGTATCAATTGAACATTCTGAGATGTCAATTCTTACACATAGTTTTGACAAAAATTGAGATGTGTCTTGTTATACAGCTTCAGTGAGTGCTTAAAGAAGTTTATCAGTTTAAGCTACTGTATATCGTAGCTCATCTAGTATAAGTTTAAGAGAAGTTGAGATATTAGTGACAGTTCTAATTAAAGAAGTATATATAGTGTCATAAGCTATTTCATCTTGATTAACTAGTATCTTCAGATTTAAGAGCCAGTGCTCTCAGTTCATTCAGTGAGTATCTGTTACATTGAATAATATATCTTACTTCTATTATAAGAGAGCATCTGTTATTCAGTTCTGACTGTCAGAATGATAGTGTATTATAAAATGAAAGTAGCTTAAGAACTCAGATCATCATATTTGTCATTCAGTGAGTTTATAGATAGTTATGAAGTATTTAAGATTTTTATAATCTGTGATTATCTCAAATTCAGAGATACTTCAGAGTTCAGAGTCTCATTCTTCTAAACAGTGTACAATCATGAGAAGTTTCTTATCATAGATCTCATAGTTGTATTCAGCAGAACTCAGTTTCTTAGACATGAAGACATATAATTATAAGACATCTTCATCATTATATTGCAATATAGCTTCTTCTATGACATAGTCAGAGAAATCAGCTTTAACAACTGTCTTATGATCAGAATTGAATATTATCAGCAGAGAGATATTAATGAACATCTTCTTCAGCTGTATAAATACAGCTTCAGTATCTGTTAATTATTGAAATACTGAGTCTTTCTTAGTGAGTTCTGTAAGTGATCTTGTGATATCTGAGAAGTTTCATATAAATCACTGATAGAAGGTAGTAAATTTAATGAAGCTTTATACATCTTTCACAGTGTACAGAGTCTCTCATTCAAGAATAGCAGAGATCTTCTCAGAATTCATTCAGATTCTCTTACCAGCTTCTATGATAAACTCTATATATTTTGTACTTTTAATCTCAAAATCACACTTGTCTATATCTATCAGCAGTTCTGCTTCTCATAGTCATTATAATATCTTTCACACATGTTCTTAATGTTCTTTCCTGAATTCATCAGTGAAGATGAGAATGTCATCAAGATATACAGATACAAATTCATCAAGAAAGTCTCAAAGTGTTCAGTTGATATACTTCTGAAATATACTGAGAGTGTTAGTCAGTTCAAAGAGTGTGACTACTCATTCAAAGAGACTATATCATGTTTGAAATGCTATAAGTCACTGATCTTCTTCAGTGATACAGATCTTATAAATCACAGTGATAATATCTAACTTTGTAAATCATTGAGCTTGTTCAATATAAGCTAGAGTCTTATTAATAAGAGATAAAGAATAACAATTCTTCTTTGATAATCTATTCAATTCTTAATAATTCATACAGAACTGAAGTTCTTTATCTTACTTCTTTGCAAAGAGAATAGAGGCTGCAGTGAAAGAGTTACTAATATTAGTAATATATATGAATTCTTTATTCAACAGATCATTGAGTGTCTTTTGAAGAAGAAGAAGTTCATCTCTGAACATATTATAAAGAGAGTCTCATGATGATTCAGAGTTCTTATCATCTCTCTTTTTCAACTTAATACTATGATTCACTTTTGAATCTTATAAGGAAGGTAGATTTGTAACATTATTATCTTGTCAGAAGACATCTAGATATTCATGATATTATTAAGAAAGTTTTATACAAGAATCTGTTATTATAACACAGGATAACTTTTTCAGAGTCTTTTTACTATTGATCAGACTGATGAAATAGATTGACATATAATTCTACTGTCAGTGATCTTGTCAGCAGTTTTGATGATAACTTCTTTTTCAGAGTATTTTGTAAGTGTTGGCAGAGATCTGTGTAAGATTCATAGTCTGGTGAATATCATCTTCATGAATCCTATTATTATTAGAGAATATCAAGCTTCTGTTTCAGGCATTTAACAAGATGCCTTGTTCAGATAGTCAGACAAGTTCTAATATAAGATTATAATCAAGATTATCAACTTCATATGCATAGACATCTTCATATTAATATTCTCTCACATCTATGTTTAGTTTCATTATGTAATGAGTATAAACATCTTTTAAATCATCAAATTCTGTGAGAAGTCAAGATTTTAATATAGAAATATGCTGAAGATTATAATATCTTACAACTGAAGATTTTATCATTATATAGTGATATAGATCACTGTCTATCATGGCTTTCATATTATACATGTTATCAATCACAGCAGATACAAGAATCACATTCATTGTTATTTTCTCTTTAAATTGTTGTTATCTGATCTCTTCAAGCTTCTGTTTACAAATTTGAATAGAAGCGAATCTTTTCCCTGTTTCATCAGAGCATTCTTGTAGTTATCTTCTGAATCTTTCTTCACTGTAATGTGATTAGTGTGAACAGGCTCTGATTCATTCTTTGAATGAGAAGACACTGATCTTTATCTTGATTGAGAAGATGCCAGTCTTTTTCTTGAGTGTGAAGGCATGTAGATTAATCAGCAGTTGAAAGTGATGTGATCTAATCAGTTACAGTTGATGTATACTTCACATTGACATTGATCAGTGACTTTCTCAGAAGTGATCTCAGAGACTCAGAAGCCTGTTCAAATAGCAGAAACTCTTGCTTATATATAGATATTTAAATCTATTTAGTTCATGACATCTGCATCATTGCTGTTCTTTAGTGCAGATGTATGAGTGACTGAAGTGTAATATCTTCTGCCACTATTCTATATACTCTTAAGCTTGATAAGACAGTCATTCAATGTTCAGAGCTGTGTGCAGAAATCTTCATAAGTCTGGTCTTTATCTAGACTTACAAGAGCCTGTAAGAGTTTGAAAGTTAATATCTTCTTAAGTATACTAATCTTCATTTGATTCTCTCAAGATTGATCACCTGGTCCTAGAATTGTAGTGTTAAAGTCAGAGATGAATATTGTAAGAGAAGTGTTTCTCTGTCAGATACTCTGTAATCAATCTAACACTTTCTATTATATAACAGTATTTCAGAACAGAATATCAAGATATTTAATAATATTATCAGATGTTCATAACACTGATTCACATGCTTTTATTCATGAATAAAACTTCTGTTTCATGCAATTCTTCAATTATTCATTGATATATCAATCTTGATTAATTAATAAACTGATGACATCTTTATCTACACTCAGTTTTATAAGCATTTTCATTCTTCATGATGAGTAGACAGTGAGATCAGAAGTATTAAAATATACAGAAGTATCTAAGTGTTTCTTCAGTGCTTTTGTATTTAATTCTGTAAATGTTGAAATCACATGAGTTAATCATTAAATCTCTTCATATTGAAGTTGTTGAGTTGCATGTATATTAGTGAA
>NW_003101654.1:172178-187598 GCF_000003855.2 Blastomyces gilchristii SLH14081 | reverse complement strand
CGAGAATGCAGCGGAGAATCTATGAAGTGTAACAGAATAGTCTTATAGAATTGATCGGCACCCCCCCCCCACATGATCATCATTGTTATATATCTGTTGTTAATATATCTATCTTATAATATCAGTGTGTGCTTGATTACTAGCAATTTCTTTTCATGTACTGAGTAATTGAGCTCAGCATCTGATAGTTTCCTATTATTGTATATCATCAGATACAGCTGGCTGTCTTTACTCATCTGTAGAAGAGTGTCTCTGATAGCTTATTCAGATATGTTTATCTCAATGTAGAAAAGGTTTATCATGATCTGATTGAATAAGCACTGAGAATGTTATTATACATTCTCTCAGTGTGAGAAAAGCCTCTTCACACATGATATTTCAGATAATTGAATGAAATTTCTTCTTTCACAGATTTATATCTGTTTCTCTTAAGAGATCTGAGAGTGATGTAGATGTTTATATGAAATTCTTAATGAATCTGCAGTAATATGGGATCAACTCAAGAAACTGTTATACATAGTATACATTTCTCAGCTACAGTCAATTCACTATGACATTCAATTTCTTCAGAATGAGATATATACAGTCATCACTTACTACATATTCTACAAACTTCAACTCTTCTGTTTCAAACACATACTTTGTTAATTTAATATAGAGCTTATACTCTGTCAGAGTTATAAGCACTTTATCAAGATACTTCAGATATTTATTATATGAGTTTGAAAAGACTAGAATATTATTGAGATATACAAGATATGAGATTTCATTCTGTTTATGAAGAATTGTATTCATCATCATTTAAAAGATAATGAATGCATTTGTCAGATTAAATAATATTATCAGGAATTCAAACTTCTCTCATTATATATTAAACACAGTTTATGAGACTGATAGTTCATTTACATGAATGTGTCAGTATTCTGAGAGAAGATCAATCTTTGATAGATATCAGGCATTTTTAACTGTATTCAACTGTTATTGAATTCATGACAGTGAATATTTATTCTTCATTATAAGCTTATTAAGTGCTTGATAATTGATACATATCTGTTACTTCTCATTCATCTTTTTTATAAATAGAACTGAAAAGCCTCACACACTTGATGAGAATTATATAAGATTATATTCTAGAAGGTCTGTGATCTGACACTTCTATTCTTCAAGATATGTTTGTAATAGAGAGTACATATTCTGATTGACTGATTTCATATTCTCTATGTCAATCTCATGTATAAATTCTTGTTTCAGCAGTAATTCTGATAAAAGATCTGTTCAGAAGATCTTCTCATACTTCTTCAGAAGCTTCTTCATATGCTTATTCTCTCATATATTCTTTATCTTGATTTTCTCTGCTTTCAGATTCTGTATAACATACAGAATACTTTCAGATGAGATCTTATAAATCATTCTGTTTACTTACTAGTGTATAAGCAGATTTAACTCTTCTATATCAGAAATATGAAATATTCTTCTTATATCAGTTAATAGAATTATATAAACTGTTTTCTTTCTATCAGTCAACTGTATATGACATGTGTATCATTGAATCTGCAGATTGAACCTTTGAAATCAATTAAGTCTGAGAATAAGATTATATTTCATATTCTGCAGCTCTTACACTCAAATATAGCAAGATCATTCTTCAAAGTACAAGAGAACTCTTACTCTTACAGATGATATTAAATATTAATTATCAGATAATCTTATATATCAGAGATTCTTCACTCAGTGAATCTCTTTCAGTCTTCAAATTATATGATTATTAATATATTATATAAATACTTCTGTGTCTGCTAACACTTTTGCAGTCCTCTCTTAATTCTTACTCAAGTGTCTCTTATACATTAATATTTTAAGTTTTAAGATATTAAGATGAGTATTCACTTCCTTCTCATCTACATCTTATTCAGAAGCCTGCTTTCTCTTAGTATTTATAGAATTTAGAGAGTCATCTAACACAGATATCTCTTTCACTTTAAAGACTTTTCATAGAATATCAGTGAGTGTCTTTAAGCTCACTGATTCTGCTAGTTTTTTAACTCTCTTACTTCTCTTAACTGTGTATACTGTGTGTAATTCTTTGTATTATGATTTTAACATTCACAGTTAAAGCAAGCTTAATACTTATAATATTAAGATTTTCACTCAGAGAATTTCTTTTTCAGAGAATTTAATACTTTAGTAATAATATTTAAATCTAGATTCATTATATTCAGATATATAACTTATATTGTAAAAATCTGATTATCTATTCTCTGTTAAGATATACTTAATTACAGTATTTTCTATTACAGTTGACTTACTTATTTCTGTATAATAAGAATATTATATACTTTCTTCACTATGTCTGACTGTAAGATTAAGTATTTTCACTTCACTCTCAACTCAGATATAAGATTATGAATAAAGATCTATAAATAGAAAGATATTGAAAGCTCTTCATTCAATGTGAGATAGTGTAAACTGAAGTGTGTGAAGTATAATATAAGATTACTCACTTATCTATACTCAGTAAAGTATTTATAATGTTTATCTTATATATTTACTTTCTTAAAGTTGTGTAAGATTCATTTGAAAAACTCATTTCATATTCATGAAAATGAATATTATTTCAAGTCTATGAGATTCATCTTTTTATCAGTTATTTATAATAACTTTACTTTTTCATGTAGAAATATAATAGATCTTAAGACTTATTAAAATTCTGTTAACTATCTGTCTGTAAGTTTGTATTCAATCTGATAATATAATTACATCTGACTTAGTCAGCTGATTATAGCATCATTTTTGTAATTATTATTAAAGCTTAATAACTCTAACAGATCTTCTGATTTGATGTATTTTATATTTAAATTCTTATTCTGTGCAGCAGTCTCTGATGATGTGTATACTTCTGAAGAGATTATAAATAATCATGATAAAATCTTCAGATTCAGTATAGTTATCTGTAAATATTCAATCTTCTACTACAGATCTAAGACCTGGTTTTCTCTATTCTTATTAATAATGATAATTGTATTAATAAAGCTCTTTATAGTGAATACTTGATCTGCAGTGAATATTAATTATTATTTAACTTCTATCTCAGTCTGTCACTGTGTATACAAGGCCTCAATTTTATTTAGAATTCTTGTATATACATAAAGCTTCAATTTCAGTTTAATAATCTCAGCTGCTTTTCTTACTGCTTTAAGTAAACTCTCTAAGAGATTCTGCATATCTTTTAGTTCAGATAGTAGAGAAAAGTATTATTTATATTAATTAGAGAAGATATTTATTTCAGTGATTTCTTATTAATTATATAATATCTATTATTATATCACTATATTATTATATTATTATATTATTATATAATTTCTATTATTATTATATAACTTCAGTGATAATTATTCACTCTTTTATTCTTCTAAATAGAGAGTAGTCTTCTTTAAATCTGATTTATCACTTATATTCTCTTTCTCACACTTTATTTATTTGTATACAATATGTGATATTCACCTGAATGTGAAGTTTTCTCTTAATAAGTGAAGCAGTGTTAATTAAATACTCTTTCACTTATCACTCTCTGTATGCTATCTTTTGAGATGTTTTTAGAATTATACTGATATGATAACTATGAATTACTTTATAGATGAAATTATTATACTCTGAAGAAGCCTGCACTTCTCATCAGTTTTTAAACATGCTATCAGATGTGATTCAAAGGTTGCTTAAGTCAGTGTATAATTACAGATGTACACTGGCTTCTTATATACTGTATGCTAAATTAATTGATGGCTGCTATGACCTCTTTACATTTGTAAGCAAGTTCACAAGCAGCCGCGTTATTATTCAGCAGTTGTATGTTCTTCTGAACCACATATCATATAACTTCTCACAAGCTAGATAGCAACCTTTTCAATCAAGCAAGCTTTACACCTTTCACAATATAATGGTGAAACATGTGTTACAATCAGCGACACGTGACACGGGTGGAATGGTAGATTCACGGTGTAATCACCGTAAATTAACCCTACGTACGTTCTTCCCGTATCTATGGCATCCGGCCAACAATCAGGAAGCAGAAAACTTGACCTTGCTAAGTGCGCCACTTGACCTTGTTATGTAAGCTGACCTTGCAAATGTGGCCTGTGCCACTATCTGACCTCGCTCAATACACCTTTTCTTGTAGACTGACCGTGTGACCATGTCTGAAACCAGAATCAGATGATTTTTTAATAGTCTTATTATCAATTTAACTGATCTCATTACATAGTTTTAACATTTAATAGTAGTCTTATACTGTCTCAGTGAGACTTACTATCTACTCTTATCACATTTTTCAAATGAGATCATGATTTTCACTTCTCAATTTAAATTATTTTTATTGCTTTAAATGACTTTAAATCTTATTTAAGTGTTACTAAAAAGCATTACTTTTTAAAAAATTAAAAATAGTCTAAAAAAAATCTTAAAATGTCTAAAAATAGTCACTTTATATTAAGAATAAGACTAAATAAGATTAAATGAGATTACTTTCTTATTTTTTTCATATCATGATTTCATTTTAAAATCTTATATATAGTTACTTTATATGTTTTTTTAATAACTAGTCTCAGTGAAATTCATATCAAGAAATGTATAAGATCAGATTAAATAAGATTAAATATGAAATTTATAATCTCAGTAATCAGTCTATTTTCTTGTAATTTGAAATCACTCTTTCTTTCTTAATTATTTACCATCAATTCTACAATCAATTCAAAATCAATTTAAAATTAATTTAATACTGAAATTATTCTTGATTTTAATAATAAAGTAAGTATTTATATAATTTACACTGAATTGATTATCAACTGATTTTCAATCAATTATTAATTACTTAAATATACAGATTAAATTTGTTTTATTTCTATAATTAATTAATAATTAATTCAGAATCAATTTAAAATCAATTTAAAATTAATTTAATACTGAAATTTTTCTTGAATTTAATAATAACACTGAATTAATTATCAACTGATTTTCAATTAATTGATAATTACTTAAATATACAGATTGAATTTATTTTATTACTATAATTAATTAATAATTAATTCAGAATCAATTTAAAATCAATTCAAAATTAATTTAATACTGAAATTATTCTTGAATTTAATAATAATACTGAATTAATTATCAACTGATTTTCAATCAATTATTAATTACTTAAATATACAGATTAAATCTATTTTTATTACTATAATTAATTCAGAATCAATTCAGAATCAATTCAAAATCAATTTAAAATTAATTATTAAATATTTTTATCTTGATATATTTTAAAATTCTGTAAAATATCTCTTTATATTCTATATGAATTTATCTGTTTATTTAATTAATTATGAATCAGCTATACATGCTTTGATTGATTGATGAGCTGAATGAATGAGTGAATTGAAAGATTGAAAGTCAATTATCAACTGATTATTACTGTATTGTGCGAGGTCGGGGTCATGATTATGTAACAAGGTCAAGTGGCGCACTTAGCGAGGTCAAGTTTTCTGTATACACGCCAACAATATCTCCTCCACTCGCGTCGTGCATGACTAAGCAGAGAAAAAGCGGTTTGTTTACCTTTTTCCCCATTGGGAAGCGAAGCCCTCTCTGGCAAACAACCCGACCGTTTCCTGCTCCACTATCATTTATTTCATCGAACATTTATATAGGCGCTCATTCTATGTGCTGGTATTATCCGGTCTTGCAGACCCGCCATTTTTTCCTGGCTTTTAATCGATACATTCCCGAGCCCTGATTATTTCTCCAACATGGTCGGAGCAACACGCTCCCAGGCCCCTGCGCGCAGCTTGCGAAGCGGCATGATACGGCCCCCTCAGAGAACTACGAGGGCCTCTATTCTTAGCGAGCGAGCAGATTCCCCAGCCACTGCACTCAGGCCTTCCAATACAAATACCACTCGTTCGATTCGATCACCCAGCGTACACCCAACTACAGGGCTGAAGCGGAAGGAAAGAGAGTTTGAGCCTCAACCCGTCCAGCGCACAAACATTCATGTTGTTGTACGGTGTCGCGGTAGGAATGATCGAGAAATCAAGGAAAACAGCGGCATGGTTGTGTCAACCCAAGGAGTCAAGGGGACAAATCTAGAGCTGTCCATGGGGCCAAATGCGATGGGAAACAAAGAGTACCACTTCGACAAGGTGTTTTCTCCTGCTGCGGATCAATCAATAATTTATGAGGATGTTGTGGCCCCAATTTTGAATGAGGTACAGTTTCCTCTTGTCTGTGCGCTTCTAGCACTAAAATCCAAGCTCCTCGTTAACTAGACACCTTTCTAGATGCTCTCAGGATTCAATTGTACTATATTTGCATATGGCCAAACCGGAACTGGAAAAACCTATACGATGTCTGGTGATATGGATGACACGCTTGGTTTGTTATCAGATGCAGCTGGCATCATCCCGCGGGTACTCTATTCCCTCTTTAAAAAACTTGAGGATATGGAACATTCTGTCAAATGCTCATTTATCGAGTTGTACAACGAGGAACTACGAGATCTTCTTTCCTCAGAGGACGGTACAAAGCTGAAAATATACGAGGATGGGGCAAAAAAAGGCAATCACGGTACTATGGTACAGGGCCTGGGTGAAACTTACATTCACTCTGCTTCTGCTGGTATCAAGTTGCTTCAAGAGGGCAGCTACAAACGACAAGTAGCAGCTACAAAATGCAATGATTTGAGTTCTCGAAGCCACACAGTGTTCACGATCACTGTGTTTGTCAAAAGAAAGACCGAAAAGGGCGAAGAATATATAAGCAGTGGGAAACTTAACCTAGTGGACTTGGCTGGCAGCGAGAATATCCAACGTAGTGGCGCGGAGAATAAGAGAGCCACCGAGGCGGGGTTAATCAACAAGAGCTTGCTCACTCTAGGAAGGGTAATTAATGCTCTGGTAGATGGAGGTCCTCATATACCCTACAGGTTAGTTTCCATTTAGTATACACAGTGGTTCCCACTGACGCGTCATAGGGAATCCAAACTTACCAGACTGCTTCAAGATTCTCTGGGTGGCCGTACGAAAACGTGTATTATAGCCACGGTATCACCCGCAAGGAGCAATCTGGAGGAAACCATTTCAACATTAGATTATGCTTTCCGCGCGAAGAATATTCGCAACAAGCCCCAGATCAACTCCACTATATCCAAGAAAACTATGCTTCGAGAATTTACGACAGAGATTGAGAAATTGAAGACCGAGCTGATAGCGACACGGCAAAGAAACGGTGTCTACCTTTCGTCCGCAGCATACGAGGAAATGACTATCGAAAGCGAGTCTCGTCGCATCCTTACAGAGGAGCAAAGAGCAAAGATCGAAACAATGGAAGCCAACCTCAAGAATAAAGTTCAAGAGCTCTTTACTTTAACTAGCAATTTTAATGACCTGAAGAAGGATAATGATTCCACCAAACTTTTACTGGACCAAACGGAAGATTTACTGGAGAAAACGGACATTGTGCTTAATAATACGAAGAGGAGCTTGGAGGAAGAATCCATGCTACGAAAAGCTCACGAGGAAACCGAGGAAAGCCTATATAACATTGGAACCCGTTTGATATCGACTCTGGGGAAGTCTGTTTCCGATGTTGACTGCCTCCACTTGAAGCTTCGACGACGGTCGGATCTGCACACATTGAATAGGAAAATATGGCAATCATCTACCTCGGAAGTATTGGATATGTCGAAAGTGGTGGACGAGCGAATAGCGACATTCCAATACAAACAATCTAAATTACTTGAAGATTTGACTATTAGGATGGAAGATTTTGTCGCCCAGGAGTTAGAGCGAGTCAAGGCTGGTCATTCTCTTATTTCTCAGTCAGAAACTTCGTTCGAGAACGTAGAAACGGCCACCAAGGCGCATACAACTGAATGTCGAGATGAAATGAATGAAGTCCTTGAAGAAATTAAAATTTTGCGTGAAGACGTCAAACAGAGAGTTGGCGAGGGATTGAGTGGACTTTCTACCGCAGCAGAAAGGATATCCGGTGAAGTAATAAATGAGCTTGGGCAATTTCATCGCCAAGTAAGTCGCATATATCTCATCGATTATGCATTTTGCTAATAGCTATAGCTCCATTCCTCGTACATATCCCTAGGCGAGGAATTTAAGTCTGTCATTGATACACTTGTCAGTAGCCTCCATTCGCAAAAGGATGATATTCACAGGCTTCGAAAACTGGTGCATGAAGCGAACACCCAAGCAGCCAGAGCGAGCGAAGACGCGATGTTGAAGCTGCAGACCACTCTTGATGAAGAGCGAACCGCTGCTGAAACAGAGCGCGCCACCCTGTTATCGGGTATAAAAATGCTCTTGGATAAGTCAGGTAAAACACAGTCGGCACGACTGGACACGAAGGTGAACAACATCCGATCGGATATGGCAGCTTCGCACGCTTTACTAAAAGAGGCCGACGTTGAATTCGGCGAGCACATGGACGAGTGGGAGTTGCAAGAGAATAAAGTTATCACGGAAGCTCTTGCATCGGAGTCAACAGTTCAAAAACGGATCGATGATGACTGGATGGTACGTTATTTACATCCTACCACCCAGCTATACATCGATACTGACCTATGCCAGAATTTTGGTGCCCGAAATAATAAAATCCAGGAAACAGCGAGAGCGGTACATCGGGAGACCGAGATGATTGTTAACACTCAGATGGAAGGAATTGCTACACAAATGCAAGCTTTAGATGCTTTCGTCATGAGAGCAAGGTCACAAAATGATAGCCATCACGAGTCACGGATCTCCACCTTAGAGAATCTTGGATGTAATATTCGTGAATCATACAAGGACATTCATAACACCCTGGATGTGTTCGGCACCCAAGCTACAACATTCCGGCATGAAATTCTTGATGAGAATGAAGTAATTCAAGAGCCCATTGACAATCTCACCGTGGATATTAGGAAACCCCTTGCGGAGCTGCAATCAAACATTCAATCCAAGTCGCTTACAGAATATACCAAGACTGGAGAGACCCCTGAAAAAACGCAGTATGACTACCCATCCACGCTGCCGCGAACCGAACCACATGATTCCCTCATTGCTAGGATGCGGGGAACCAAGGAACAACATGAAAATTCAACGAATACCGACGCTTCTGCCACTGTGCCTTCTTCTCCTGGGCTATGCTCTCCTATTAAGTCGCCCACTAAGGCCATGGTATACCAAGATGGCGGCAACGAGGTAGGATCCAAAAGTCCTCCCACCAATATGAACGTCAAGCCAACATCATCCTCGTCTGCGGGGCTTAGGGAGGTCGATATAAACGTCGCCGCGAAACAGCTCTCTAGCGCTTCTTTCTCACATTCTACCGATTTTTCGTCATCACTGAGATCATGCCCAGATGAAGCCCCTGGAGATACTGCGTGTAAAGATCTCATTCCTCCTCCATCGAAGAGACGTATTACATCATCACCGCTAGCTACGTCTGGCATTATTATAGGAGATAGTAAATTACCTCAAAAGCTCATGGGTAGGAGGAACCCCACGCTGAATGGTCTAGGGATGATCACAGAGGGCGGGGAAAATATTCCCTTGTCGATACAGTACGAGAACCAGCTCGCACAAGGCCGGAGGTTAAGACGGCACCCTACTTGATTTCATTGTTGGCAGGGATAGTATAGTTTTCTTTTCTATTCTTTCCTTTTTGTTTTTCTTTTACTTTCTTTTTTCTTTTACCTTTCATTCTTTCTGTCCCCTTTCATTTGGTTTTAACCTCTGTGTAGTACTTAGATTCTCGGGGATTCTTTGTTGCTTTTCTGCTTTACAATCTGTCACGGGAGTCAGTAGGCGTCATTGGGTATCATTGGCGAGACGATTATGCAGAGAATTGTCATGTTGTCCTCACTTCTCAAGTAAATTTTATCTAGTATTCCCGCGTCGGTTGCATTCGTGAATTCCTTCAATAACTACTATAATAATTGACTCCTAGATATTATCGGATGACGTCCCCCAGATTTATAATGAGCTCTGCGGAGGATTGAAATGAAGTGCATTATATTTATCCAATCTAAACCGTGGTTCTAAATATTTACATCTCCAATGCAGGTCAAACAACAGGGAGGAGAAGCATATCGAAATTAAAACAACATTCAATTAACCAGAAATCTTCCCATATCAAACGCCTCCTGTAGTCTAAGTTAGGATAAGTAAATAAAACCACCTATTGGCCACGCTATAAATCAGTGCAAAATAAAAGAGACGTCGTGATAGTAACATAATCGAAAACTATATGGGGACTCGTCCAAGCCTGAAAATGACTTGCTTCGCTGCCCATGAACCCCTCCAGGGTCGCTCCACCGCGGAATATAAACAGTTGGCTCCATATCACTCCTCAAACCCCCTCCTCCAGCCCGGTCCCAGCTTCTATCCCGCCCGACTCCTCATACCGACCCGTGCCGTCGAGATAGACTTCTCCCGCTGCAATAATCTGCCGCAACTCTTCCATCCGCTTCTCAAACTGTTCCATCATCTCTTCCAAGCGATGCTGGTGGTCCTGGGAGCGGTGAAGAGACGAGGTAAAACCGACACCAGAAGTGCCTTCTATCTCAAGCATCAGGCCGCCAACCGGGGACGAGGGGCGGTTGTTTGCTGAGGCCGAGGCGGCCGTAGGGCTGTTTGTGGACGAATCGAAAGTGCGCGCTGTGCAAAGACGGCTATTGAGGATTTGCCAGGACGGACTTAGACTGTGGGCGGAGGATATGGTAAAGGGGTACGGGGGTTGTAAGGTCTCGTTGGTAGGTGGGGAGGCTGCAGAGGTGGGTCCTAGGCCCTCCGTAGAGTTGGATGGATCTCTTGTATTGATATTTGAGGATTCCGCAAGATGATTCCGAGCAGCGTCGATATGAGACGGATGTATGTCGACGACTATGTAGTGTTCTTGTACACCAGGCACTGGGGGAGGCAGCGAGGAAGTTTTGGTATGTGCCCCTGATTGCTCATCTTCATCTACTTCTCTCAGATGCGCATTGCTTGAACCCCGTAAAGCGTTAGTCCCCTGGCCAGCTTCCAGAGCACGCAGGGCAGCTTCCGTTATCAAGTCTGTATCGTCGTCCGAGAATATGTAGTGCACGGTGGGGTGGTGGTATTCCGATGAGTGAGCGTCTTGTATGACCGTGAAGAACGGACGGAAAGGCGACTGGCGGAAATCAAAGGGGTGAATGTTTTGTTGAAGCTGTCCACCATCTTCATCCGCCGTCCCAGGGGTATTGTCCTGTGAATGTGTCGGCTTGGGACCACAGAATGGCTCTGATACAGGTGGTGGCAGCGGGTCAGGGTGGTTGGGAGAGGCCATTCCGAAGGTTGCTTCCTACATGGCAAGGGACACAGTCGTTCTGGATGTAGAAGGTTGTCTGCGGGAAGTTTGTCGGGGCGGCGTTATCTCCGCAATTTGCCGCCGCCAGGAAAAGATTGTGCTGTTTTACCACTGAATTAACGATCAGTCAGTCGTGTGATCAGGCTAGTATGAAATAGGTCATAAGCTAAACTACATTGAGAACAATTTCAATTCATCATGTAGAGAACCATATGGGAAGAACATAGAGTTAATTTACAGTGATTACACTGTGAATCCATCATTTCACCTGTGTCATGTGTTGCCAATCATAACACATGTTTCATCATTATATTCAGCAACACATTACTGAATATTAAATATCAAGATAGTATTAAGATAATGTAGAACTTTCTAATATTATTATAATACTACTTATTATTATTATTATTCTTTAATTATAGATGTATACAGTTAGAGACTATAACATCTATCTAAGAACTTTTAGTTCTCAGAGTTTTTTCTATATCTGTAAAGTTAACTATTATACATTCATCAATTTCAGATATATAAAATCAGAAAATTCCAGCTCAGAATATAAAAACTGTTTATAAATTACAGTGTTTTAACATCTTCTGATACTTTGAAATTATTTAATAATATTATGATAAAGAAAAAGAGAATACAGTCTTAAAGATAGACATATTAAATAGATAGATAGAAAGAAATTGAAAGAAAAAGATAAAGTAAAAAGAGACTGTAATAAAATAAATTATTAAAAGATAGTATATAACTGTTTTAACAGATTATATCTGATTGATTTTCTTCTCTTCATATTCAGATAATTCTGAATTTAGTCATTTTCTTATAACTGCTTAAGTTTCTGATAAAAAGTCTATTAAGTATTTAATTTCTGTCTCAGTTAAGAATAAGAATCTTATATTTAATTAATTTAGATTATATTTCTCTTTCAATCTGACTCTGAGACTATTGTATAATACACAGTACATTATAATATACTCAGAATTCTTATTTACATTGCAGAATAAGTATTCTATTGAGTCAAATCTATTATTAAATCTTTATATATAAGATTTAAAATAGTTATATTCTAGTTTCAGCTGTATTATAGATGAGAATATTTTCTTTTTATATTTAATTAAATAAGATTTTCACTTGAGTTTTATTTTAAATCTTGAATAATATATACTCTTCTTTTATTTCTGTCAGCTTTCATTTCACTTATCTAAATAAGATTCTTTTATTTTTCTCTTTATAAAAGATCAGAATATAATTTTTTGAATAGATCTGCTTAATTCTACACTCTTTTTTACAGCTGAATCAGTCAATTCATTATCATAAATATTCATATAAGTAGAAACTCAGTGTAGATGAATTATCAGCTTTAATATTCTTCTCTTTTGAATTTTTAAAACAGAGTGTAAGATCAGTTCAAGATTTATTTAATTATTATAAATCTGACTATTTCTAAGTCTTTTTAAAGTAGCTTGACTATCAGAGAATATTTATATCTCTTTTAAACTATTTTCTCTTTTATAAGATTTTATTTCAATGAGTTTAAAAGCTTTCACTATTATAAATAGTTCAGTATCAAAGACTTCAGATTCACAGTCTAGATTTCAGAAATCTGAGATAAAATTAATATTATCTTTAGTATAAGTAATGTCTGTGTCTAATTTATTCAAATTCTCATTTTTTAAGTGATCTGAATAAATCAGAATAGAGTCTTTTATATTAATTGTAAAAATTCTCTTTAAATACTGTTTATATTCTTTCTCTTTTAATAGTTCACTTATTTATAAGTCTATAAGAGATTCAAGCTTTTCTCTTCAGAGAGATAACTTCTCATGATAAACTTTTTCAATATTTAAAGAGAAAAATTGATTTTTAATCAGAGAGTATAGTCTGTACAGTTAAGAAGACATTTTCTTTAAAGAATTATTTTCATTTCAATCAAGAAATCTATTTCAATTCAGTTCATTTTCAGAGTTAATTAATGAAAATAAAGAAGAGACTCTTTCTCTGATTATATAATTTAAGCTTATCTTTATAACTCTCAGAGTATAGTTTATACAGGTCTTTTTAAATCTAATAGTAGAAGAAGAAATTGAAGCTTCAATTTTTATTGCTTTAATAGAAGATGATTTGAATACTCTCAGAATTCTTCTCAAGACTCTGTTTTACAGACTTTGAAAAAGTTCAGTGAAATTCTCTTGATTATTTTATTAAACTTGAACTTCATAATCAGCTACTGATGTAATACAGGCTATATATAACTGTCTTATAGTCTGGAAGAATAGATCTCTCTCTGTATTTGATAGTCTGATTATATTATTTAATAGTCTTTCTATCTTGACAGTTCTTTGTTAAATATAATATTTAAAATTCAACTTGAAGTTTAATCATACTTCTAATTATTTAATATTTACACTGAGTTTAATCTCTCTATTTAAAAGAGTTAGAGATAGTTCTTTGTTATTGAATCTAGAAAAGAAATGAATTAACTCAGTTTTATTCATATTAAATTAAATTTGATTGATATCTGCTTTAATAAAGATTTTCTTTGCAGCTTCTTTAATTACTTTTAAATTCTCTTTGATATTTTTTAAGCTGTAGACTAGATCAATATTATTCATATAACTCAGAGATTACACTATTCTCATATTTCTATTTTTGAATAGATATACAGTGTATATTGTAAATAAAATAAGTGAGATTGAAGATTCTTACAGTACTTCTATTTTTATCTCAGTCTTGTCTTATTTTATTTTATTAAAGAAAAGTTATATAATTCTTTTAAATATAAAACAGTTAACTTATTTTATTAGAGAAAGTGACAGTTTTAATATCTTTAATATCTGAATTAACTTTGACTTTGAAACATAATTAAATGCTTCTTTTATATCAATAAAAACTGCAGTTGAGATCAGATCTTCATACTTTGCTATTTGAATATTATAAATAACTGAGAGAACAGTGTTAATTACAGAACACTGTTTTCTATCTCTTATTTATTCACTGAATAAAAGAGAATTACTGATAGAGCTTATAAAAGATAGTTGAGTAGCTATTATCTTTTCTAAAACCTTTTCTAGATAGTTCAATAGAGATATTACTCTATATAACTTAGAAATTAAAGTTTTTCTATTAAATTTTACAAGAATCACTTCAGTGACTTCTCTTCAGCATTCAGAATAATATTCATTTTTTAAGAGATTGAAAAAGAGCTCAAAATATTCATTCTTTAAGTAGAAGTATATATTTTGAATAATTAAGTGATTAATTGAATCAGGTTCTGCAGCAGTCTTAACTGAACTTGAGAAGATAGCTGACTCTAATTTATCTTGAGTACAATTAAATCATTCCCAGTCATTTTCATCAATATAGTTGAGAAGTGATATATTCTCTTTCTCTGAATCTGAATCTGATGAGTTTTGAAAGAGAGTTCTTATAAAAGTTTGATATTTTTTCTCAAAAGAGTTTGCTGTATATGATTCATTCTGAAACTCATATTCTAAGATTAGAAGATTTGCTACACTTCTTGTTTTAGTATAGTTAAAAGCTTTAAAAACTTCTTTTTCTTATGCTTCTTCAAGAAATTTATTTCAGCAGTCTGTTTTAGCTTTTTTAATATCTGAAAAATATTCATTTCTGACAGCTTTGAACTCTTTATCAGAAATTATATCATTCTTATTATAATACTACTCAGTAACTGTATAATTAATAGATATTATTATCAGAATACTACTAAGATACTATAAGATACTAGACTGACTATGAAACTGTGTCTGAGATCAGAATCAAACTTTATAGTTATTATATTATTTAAAAGTACTACTTCTGATCATAATTTGGATTTATTATATTAATCTTAAATTATATTATTTTAAATATTAAAGATCTCAGATTTCACTTTTCAAATAAAAATCTAGTCTTAGATAAAGATATATATTTGAATTCTTTAATTATATTTATTTATTTTAATCTTATTATTAAGAATAAATATTAAATAAGACTTATGAATTATTTCCTTACTTATATTAATATTGTAATATAGTACTCATTTATTAAAAAGTC
>NW_003101654.1:157688-172078 GCF_000003855.2 Blastomyces gilchristii SLH14081 | reverse complement strand
TTTATGAAAACTTTTTCTGAACAAATAGAAGCGGAGAGGTTAAACCTGTACGTCCGTCTAGTATAAAAATGTCAGAACTATCACAGATTCACAACTCGCGTAAAGCCACAAGGAGGCGCACGGCTTGCATTGCCAAGCAGCTCATTTAACTTAGCTCCTTGCTAGCGGTTGCTAGCTCTTGCTGACAGCGCTGGATTCGGCGCCTGGTCAGACAGAACGAAACGGAATACGAAGATCCCGTGCCAGCGAGCCCGCACTCCTCGATCCGAGAGTTGAGCTAGGACGTATTAATGCCGATGCCGCTCGTAGGGTATAAGTAATATAACTGTAATAAGTTATTATCTTAATATTATTTAATAACCAATCAGCATATATCTATATAAATGTGAATAATTAGAAAATATATACTTAAAAGGATAGTCAGAATAAACTCTACTATCACTTAAGTAATATTAAGAGTAGAATACTGAAATCAATAATTTCTCTTATTAATTTTATAGATAAGATGTATGAAGATAATCTTAAAACATATAAAATTCTCTGACTTTTAATAAAAACAGATCTAACAGAAAAGACTTTATTTTTATAATATTAAAAAACTGAATATTATTAAAAAGTATTACTTTTATATAATATATATATACTTACTGCAGTAATTCACTCTATATATATAACTAAGAATTACAGCTTTCTTATACTGTATAACTCTTCTTAAAATACTGTCACTGATTTGTAACTTATACAGTGTCTTAGTTTAGTATACACTGTATATATACAGCTCTTTATACTGAGACTGTGTTGATTATTATAATCTAATATAATACTTACTTTTCACAGATTATATTTTATTTAATTGAGAGAAAGAGAGAATATAACTATTATTTTATTAAAGAGAGAAGTAAGTAATTAGATCTATAGAAGATAATTTAATTTCTTCTACATTTAAAATTGAATTAATTTATACTTTTTAATTTAAGAGTTTCTGAGAGTGTTTTAATAGTTTTCATATCAGCTTGAAATTAGTGATTGATTGAAGAAGAGAAAAGAAAGAAGAAAGAAATGAGAATAACTTATCTTTATAATATGAAAACAGAGAATTACTGCAATTATTCTCTTTAATAATAAAAATCTGTTTTCTGCATGTATTTCTAATATAGCTTATATAATAACTGTATATAAAGAATATCAATAGTGTATATATTAAATGAAGATAATATTACTATATAATACTGTAGCTGTTTCTGTACATCTCTGAAAGCTATTAATATTTTCTTTAAATCTCTTTATATTTGATAAGTTAATAGTATATTTCAATACACTCTCTCTTTTATTATTATGATTATTATCATCATCATTATTATCATTATTATTATTATTATTACTATTATTATTATATTATTACTGCCTGTTTTCTCTGCCTTCACTTTCTCTTAATACTTATTAAAATTAATTATATTATCTCTCTTTAAATATTCTATGATTCTGTGAATCATTAAGGCATGTAAGTACTATCACAGATTGAAGAGTGAGAAGAAAATGTTTAAGTAAGAGAAGACTGATTGTAAGATATATTATAATATCTTAAAGAGACTCTGTAAGAGAGTAGAATAATAATGATTTTAAGTAATAATTCTGATAAATTTAGGCTGAACTAAGTATAGAAATAATACAGATAACATCATATAAAAGAGAATAAAAAAGAAGATAGTAAAGAGTCTTATACAGTAGTAATAAGACTAGAAGAAGTTCTGAGAATGATTTAAGATTAAGATAAAGAGAGAGAGAGAGAAGAAGAGTATTACTGTAAATAAGTAATAGTAGAAGAAGATTAAGAGAGTATTAAAATAGAAGATAAAGAAGTTAAAACTGATAAGTTTTTTATTTATTAAGAGATAATAATTTTTAATAATACTTCTGTTCTCTAATTGATTAACAGAAGCTAGTAGAGAAGAAGAAGATTAAGACCTTGTTCAGATCTTAAATACACTTCATAATTCAGAATATTAAGAAGACAGTTCTACTCTCTGAGCATACTAATTTGCTTACTACTGAGATGAAATCTGAGACAGTAGATCAGAAAATGCAGAATTTTAAGATACAGATTAATCTGACTGAGAAAGAGCAGTGAAAACTCTTCTCTGAGAAGGTAATAAAGAGGGATTATAACATAATTATCATCTTAAATAAGAAGAAGAAGAAGAAGAAGAAGAATAAGAATGAGAAGTAAATTATAAAGAATAATAAGAAGAATAAGAAAGAGAAGAAAGATAATAAGTAGAAGAAGTTTTTTTCTTTTCTATATTAGTTAGTTATAGACTTAATAGCTGTTAAATAATAATTGAAATTAATTTTAAGTTTTTAAAAATTATTATACAAGTTGTAATCAATATTAGAAATAATATATATATGTATATTTAACTATCATAATTTATACAACACTATAATATATAAGTATTAACATTTTTTCAACATTAATATTTATAATATTAATATATTTTTAATAATATTATCTGATATTGTAATTTAATAACACTCTCTTTCATAATATTAATATATTTCAAGAAATATGACAGAGATTAATTAAGATTATTTATTTACTTTTATATATTGATAATATTCAATCTGAGTTAGTACTAAAAATATAACTAAGCTAAGAAAGAAGATTATTTTCTCTTATAATAATTCTTCTCACATATATTAGTAATTAGTTATTGAAAATAAATTATTATCTTTCTGTGATTCAAAGATTGCTTGAGCTAGTATACAATTACAGGCGTATGTCAGCTTCTTATATATATTATACTAAATTAATTAGTAACTGCTATAATCTTCTTTACATTTGTAAGTGTGTTTAGAAGTGACTGTATTATTATTCAGTAGTTGTATATTCTTCTAAATCACAATGTCTCTTATTGAATTCAGTCACAATTATGTGACTATAATGTAAGTCACTTCTCAGAGAAGCTTTTACTATTTTACATTACTTATTTACTAATATTTTCATTCTTCAATTATCATTTCTGTCATTATTATTATTAAATGCTATTATCTTATATGAGATTTCTGTATCTCTTTCTTTATCAAGCTCTTTTCAATCTGTTCATCTATCACATTGTATGCATTTCTAGTGATAACTCTCTGTTCTTATAATAAGTGTCATTATAGTGCTCATATCAGACAGTTTGTTAGCAGTAAGTATAATATGTTATATAATGTAATCAGAACTTGTTTATCTGTTAATAATTATCAGAATATACTATTATGAATAACATATCTTCTTTATCTTTTTATACATTTTTAACTGTTTTTCTTCTCATCAGGCTTCTGATTGTATTTTCTGGCATAATTTTACATAAATACAGATACTGATATATTTGTTTTTATTTGTGTAGAATTTTCATGTATTGACAGATCTGTGTTTGCTGATGATAGTGAACATCTCAATGTTAAATTATTGATTAAGAACTTGAAGAATGTAATAATGAAGAAATTATCTATATTATATGTAACTGAGGCTTCTGTGTTTCTCTCTACTCTCTTTGTTTCTTTCTCTGCTACTCTGTTTTAATCTTCTACACTTGTCTCTGTGACTGATTCTTCTGCTCTCACTATCTCTGTTTCTGCAACTCTTACTTTCTGCTACTTCACCTTCTGCTACTTCTACTTCTTCTGTCTCTGCTGCTGCTTCTGCTTTTATTATCAGCTCTTCTCCTTTCAAAGAGATGTTGTATAGGCTTGATAAATTATGTTTTTCACTATATACACCTTCATTCTTTTTAATAATCTCTAGAGTTCTGCTTTCTGTATTTCTCTGTGTCTCTCTCTCTCTTTCCGAGAAGCCTTGCGTGTGTTGTAATTATGCATACAACTCTAAGATCAGTAAGTGTTTATTTAGTAACTGTTCTCATCTCTGATTTTGTAGTTTTATATACTAAAAATAATTCTTAGTTGCTTCAGCATCAGAGATCATTTTAATCTCTGAACATGATAATACTGCTGAGACTACTCTCTCTTACTCTCAAGCTTCTCTTATTATTCTCTCTCTCTTCTCTGCAGAGAAGGTTGTGTGCACACTGAGTTATAAGTGTTTAATCTCAGATAACTCTTACTGTTATTCATCTGATTCTGTACTCTCTTCTTCTTTCAATTCTTTCAACTTCACTGTCTCTATTCTGACTTCTAATTTTGCAGGTTCTGCACTCTTCTTCAATTTTTCTACACACATATGTACACATTTCTATATTGATATTTCAGTCAATCTTGTGATAAATGATATTAATGTTATATACAGAGTAGTAGAGAAATCAGAGACATACACAGCATTATTATAAGAGCAGCTTACAACTCTTAAATTTCTTACAGATCTTCAGTTTTGAGATTTTCTTTATTTCTAACATTTTTTCTTCAGTTGACATGATGTTGAAAATAGATTAAATGTATGATATATGAAAAAGAGATAAGATATATATGATAATATTTATCTTTTTACAGTTAACTCTTACAGTTCATTATTAATTTATTATCTCTTGAGTTATCTTCTTTTCTTTTCTTATACTTTGTGGCGGGCTACGCCCGATCAATTATATAGACTATTCTGTTACATGTTCACAGATTTTAACCACTTCATTCTTGAATGCATATGCTTCAATTCTCAGTCACTTCTGATCACTGATTCTCAGCTGTGTATACTTCAATTCTCAGCCACTCTTGATCACTGATTCTCAGCTGCTATGAATATATAGAGATTCTTCTGCTCTGAAGCCTCATCATATACACTATTATATACACATATAAATATTCACTCTGATCACTGATTCTTACATTTTCTCTTTCTTTTCTTCTCTAACATTTTTCTCTTTGTTATATAAGACCTATCAATATCATACTGATCTATTCAGTGTAGATCTCTTATACTAGAAAAATGTTCATTGTCTTCTTATTAGAAATGCTTATTCATATATCACCTCCTCATTAGAAATAATTATTCATTGAGAGATATTTAAATGTGTAACAATATGTAAGAGAAACATAGTTAAGTAGACACTGAGTTCTCAGATAGAAGCTTGCTTGCCAGTTGTTCTGACTCTGCAATAAGATCTTACAAAGAGAATGTCAGTGAAAGATCTGAGAGTTCTGACACTCAGATATATAAGATATTCATATAATTACACTTCTTCAGATTTCACAGATATCACACATCTGATAAACAATATAATCATGTCTAATGACAATATGAGAGAACTCTTGAATGTGAGTATAAATGTAATATCACAGTGGCTTCAAGCAATGTTAAAATTATAATAATAATAAATAGCTGATATGCATGCAACTCAACAATGCTAATATGAAGAGATTCAACAATTATCACAACAAGAAACTCATGCAATTTCAACATCTACAGAATTGAATATAAAAGCACTGAAAGAATGCTTAGATGCTTCTGCATATTTCAATACTTCTGATCTCACTCTCTACTCATTATGAAGAATGAAAATGCTCATGAAACTGAGTGTAGATGAAGATGCCATCAGTTCATTAATCAATCAAGATTAATATAGCAATGAACAATTGAAGAATTGCATGAAACAGAAGTTTCATTCATGAATGAAAGCATGTAAATCAGTGTTATAAACATCTGATAATATTATCAAACATCTTGATATTCTGTTCTGAGACACTATCATGCAACAGAAAGTCTTAGATTAATTACAGAGTATTTAACAGAGAAACAGTTCTCTTACAACATT
The DNA here is from genome assembly GCF_000003855.2 of Blastomyces gilchristii SLH14081. NCBI lineage: Eukaryota > Fungi > Ascomycota > Eurotiomycetes > Onygenales > Ajellomycetaceae > Blastomyces > Blastomyces gilchristii. The sequence goes on along the minus strand of NW_003101654.1, from coordinate 166,331 downwards.
TATCTCTGACTTTGACATCAAGATTCTAGAAGCAGGTGATCAATCTTGAGAGAATTGAATGAAGATTAGTATGTTTAAGAAGACATTAACTTTTGAACTCTTACAGACTCTTATAAATGTAGACAAAGATTAGACTTATAAAGATTTCTACACACAGCTCTGAATATTGAATGACTGTCTGATCAAGCTCAAGAGTATACAGAACAGTGATAGAAGATGTTACACTTCAGTCACTTATACATCTGCACTGAAGAACAGTAATGATGCAGATATCATGAACTGAATAGATTCAAATGTCTATGTATAAGCAAGAGTTTCTGCTGTTTGAACAGGCTTCTGAGTGTCTGAGATCACTTCTGAGAAAGTCACTGATTAACATCAATGTAAAGTATACATCAACTGTAACTGATTAGAACATATTGCTTTCAACTGCTGATCAATCTATGTGTCTTCACACTTAAGAGAAAGACTGATACCTTCTCAATCAAGAGAAAGATCAGTGTCTTCTTATTCAAAGAATGAATCAGTGTCTGTTCATAGCAATTATATTGCAGTGAAGAAAGATTCAGAAGATAATTCTAAGAATGTCTCAATAAAACAGGGAAAAGATTAGCTTCTGTTCAAATTTGTAAACAGAAGCTTGAAGAGATCAGATAACAATGATTTGAAGAGAAAATGACAATGAATATAATTCTTGTATCTACTGTGATTGATAACATGTATAATATGAACGCCATGATAGACAGTGATCTATGTCACTATACAATGATAAAATCTTCAGTTGTAAGACATCATAATCTTTAGTGTATTCTCTTATCAAAACTCTGACTTCTTGCAGAATTTGATGATTCAAAAGATGTTTGTATCTGTTACATGATGAAACCAAACATAGATGTGATAGAATATCAATGTGAAGATGTCTATGCATATGAAGTTAATAATCTTGATTATAATCTTATATTAGAACTTGTCTAGCTATCTGAACAAGACATCTTATTAAATGCTTGAAACAGAAGCTTGATATTTCCTAACAATGATAGAATTTATGAAGATGATATTCACAAGAAATTGAATCTGACACAGATCTCTGTCAACACTTACAAAATACTTCAAAAAAGAAGTCATTATCAAAATCACTGACAGAGTTACTAATAAGATTTCTAACAGCAGAATCATGTATCAATCTATTCTGTGAGTCTGACTAATATTAAAAAGACTCTAGAAAAGTTATTCTGTGTTATAATAACAGATTCTTGTATGAAGCTTTCTCAATAATATCATGAATATCTAGATATCTTCTGACAAGATAATAATATTACAAATCTACCTCTCTTATAAGATTCAGAAGTGAATCATAGTATTAAGTTAAAAAAGAGAGATGATAAGAACTCTGAATCATTATGAGACTCTCTTTATAATATGTTCTGAGATGAACTTCTTCTTCTTCAAAAGACACTCAATGATCTGTTGAATAAAGAATTCATATATATTAGCAACTCTTTCACTGCAGCCTCTATTCTCTTTGCAATGAAGTCAGATAAAGAACTTCAGTTCTGTATGAATTATTAAGAATCAAATAGATTAACAAAGAAGAATTATTATTCTTTATCTCTTATTAATAGAACTCTAGCTTACATTGAACAAGCTCAATGATTTACAAAGCTAGATATTATCACTGTGTTTTATAAGATCTGCATCACTGAAGAAGATGAGTGACTTACAGCATTCTGAACTTGATATGATCTCTTTGAATAAGTAGTCACACTCTTTGAACTGGCTAACACTCTCAGTATATTTCAGAAGTATATCAACTGAACACTCTGAGACTTTCTTGATGAATTTGTATCTGTATATCTTGATGATATTCTCATCTTTACTGATGAATTCAGGAAAGAATATCAAGAACATGTGTGAAAGGTATTATAATGACTATGAGAAGCAGAACTGCTGATAGACATAGACAAGTGTGATTTTAAGATTAAAAGTACAAAATATATAGACTTTATCATAGAAGCTGGTAAGAGAATCTGAATGAATTCTGAGAAGGTCTCTGCTATTCTTGAATGAGAGACTCTGCACACTGTGAAAGATGTATAAAGCTTCATTAAATTTACTAACTTCTATCAGTAATTTATATGAAACTTCTCAGATATCACAAGATCACTGACAGAACTCACTAAGAAAGACTCAGTATTTCAATGATCAACAGATGCTGAAGCTGTATTTATACAGATGAACAAGATATTCATTAATATCTCTCTACTGATAACATTCAATCCTGATCACAAGACAGTTGTTGAAGCTGATTTCTCTGACTATGTCATAGAAGAAGCTATATTGCAATATGATGATGAAGATGTCTTATAATTACATGCCTTTATGTCTAAGAAACTGAGTTCTGCTAAATACAACTATGAGATCTATGATAAGAAACTTCTCATGATTGTACACTGTTTAGAAGAATGAGACTCTGAACTCTGAAGTGTCTCTGAATTTGAGATAATCACAGATTATAAGAATCTCAAATACTTCATAACTATCTGTAAACTCACTGAATGACAGATATGATGTTCTGAGTTCTTAAGCTACTTTCATTTTACAATACACTATCATTCTGACAGTCAGAACTCAATAGCAGATGCCCTCTCATAACAAGAGTAAGATATATTATTCAATGTAACAGATACTCACTGAATGAACTGAGAGCACTGACTCTTGAATCTGAAGATACTAGTTGATCAAGATAAAACAGCTCATGACACTATACATACTTCTCTGATTGAACACTCTCTCTCTGAACTATCACTGATATGAACACTGACACTGATACTGATATCTCAACTTCTTCTGAATCTACACTGAATGAATTATAGCATGTAACAGCTTAAACTGCTGAACTTCTTTAAGCACTCACTGAAGCAGTATGTCAAGAAGTACTCTGATTCCTTTCAGAACTATATATAAGAACTGACATCTCAGAATGCTCAATTAATAACAATGATGCTCTGTGATTCTGTGAATGACATTGAGTCTCTCACTCTGAACTCTTATACACTCAGATAATGTAAGAGATTCATGATTCATATATAACTAATCACTCAGATCATGAATAATTTTACTGAATAATCTCTCAAGAGTTCTACTGATCTGAGATATTAAACAGCATTAGATGTTTTATTTGAAACTATAACTATTGTTCATCTGTTATCTTATGAAAGAACTGTAGAAAAGATCTACTGAAATTACTTAATATCTCTGATAGAACCTGATGAGATGTGATAATTAACTTCACTATTGATCTCTCTGAGAGTAAGAGTTATAGAAATGTTCTGATCATTGTGAACTGATTGAGCAAGAGTATAATATTAAAATCTTATAATAAGATGAATACTGAACAAGTTGCTGAAGCTTTTCTACAGAGCTTATTCTATTGAATGCATGAATTGCTGAGATTCATAGTATTGAATCAGAGCTGTTAATTTATAAGTACTCTCTGAACAAGAATCTGTCAAGTTCTCAAGATTATATACTGTCTGTCAACTGTCTATCACTCTCAGACTGATGATATGTCAGAACAGATAATTCAAACTGTAAAAAATTATCTCTATAAGTTCTATAATCACTTATAAGATGATTGACATGATCTGCTTCTATATGCAGAGATTGCTATCAATGAATGAGATACTATTTCAACAGACATAAGTCTGTTCTTTCTTATATATGATTATCACATGAAAGTGTTGAATCTTCTAAAGACTATACAGTTCACACTGAACTCTCACAGTCTGATTTAGATTGCTGATAATATAGTAATGAAACTCTGAGATGTTTATAACTGAGCAGAGATCTTCATAGCAAATGTAAAACAAGATCAAGAGAATCAAATCAATGTTCACTGAGATCTCACTGAACAATATAAGATAGAAGACTTGATATGATTGAATCTTAAGAATATACAGATCATATGTTCATCTTGTACACTGAATTACTGTTATATCAAGTATAAATTGATAGAAGTTCTAGATAGTCATAACTACTGTCTTGATATATTATCAGAGATTTATAATGTTTTTCATACAAGCTTGCTTTATCACATTATCACTGATCTGTTTTCTTCTCAACTGACTTCTGACTGACAGCTGCCAGGCATTATAGAAGACGATAATGAGCTTGAGTTAGAGATTAAGAATATTCTTAATAAGAGACTCTGTGACTGTGACTGATAATATCTCATGAAATGAGTTGAGTATGATTGTCTGATCTCAACTCTGAGTTCTGCATTATCTGAAACAGCAGCTCTTGATCAATGAGAACTACTTTTGAAAAGAGAGAGTTAATGTAGCAGGCTATGCCTGATCAATTATATAGACTATTTCATTACACTTCACAGATTTCAACTGCTTCATTCTTAAATGTATACACTCTGATTCTCAGTCACTTCTGATCACTGATTCTCAGCTGTGTATGCTTCAATTCTTGGCCACTCTTGATCACTGATCCTCAGCTGCTATGAATGTGTATAGATTCTTCTGCCTCAAAGCCTCACTGTATACATTATTATATATGTGTATAAATATTCACTCTGATCACTGATTTTCACACTTTCTCTTTCTTTTCTTCTCTAATATTTTTCTCTTTGTTATATAAGATCTATCAATATTATACTGATCTATTCGGCGTAGGCCTCTTACATACTTTTTCTTTATCTGCTAGTCACTACTCTTATATAATCTCTATATAATACAGTATTCAGTGACCAGATTCAGCAGCTTTCATCTCTTATAATTCTGTCTCATGTATTATACTGTCTCTGTTCACCTGCTTAGACTACTATAGTTAATAGCTTATTAAAACTAATCTCATTTGATTTCTGAGCATTCTCAGAGATTGAGATAACTTAGTCTTATATATCTGCAGATGTTTCAGATACTTCATTCTCTGTTATCTCTATAATTAAACTGATGTAAATAGTTGAGTTTAACTCTGAATCTCTTTTTCTTCTATAATCTAACTCACATGTAAGTCTGCTACTTTGAGACTACTCTTTATCATATTGTATTTACTATCTGTAATATATTATTATATAATCAGCTACAGTTTTATTACTTATTAAAGTATGATATTTATCTGATTTCTTCATTACTTCTCATTCTTTTCTTATAATTATAAAAAGATTGAAATAAGTAAGATTATCTGATTCATAAGTATTTATAATTTCTCTCACTTTGTAAGACTTTTTAATTATAAGTCTCTTCTTTTTCAACACTGATGATAGTGCTATTAATAATTATAATCTACTTAAGTCTTACATCTTTATCTATATTAGATATGAATTGTTTATTAAGTTATATAAGGTCTGTCTCTCTGATTCTTTCAATGTGTATATTTTCAGAGAAGGTGATTTAAGTATTTTATAGAGCTTAAATTATCTAGATTGAAACTTCTCAGCACTCTTATTATATATGAGAACTTACATTCTCATCTTAAGACTTAATTTCTTAACTAGTGACTCTTGTATTCTTTTTAATTGAATTGCTCAGTTCAGAAGTAACTTATTAAGTTTTACACATATGTGACTGATCTCTTTCAATCTTGATTTTACATCCGTGACTGCTGTGTCTGCAACTGCTATTTCTACTGTGTCTGTAACTGTTGTTTCTACTATTATTATTATTATTATTCTTCCATTATACTCATATACAAGCGGAGCTTATAATGAGTCCTTGCGTGATGTTAAATACAGGTCAAGTGTTGGTTATACAGGAGGAAATACAGGTGTTGAGACCACGCCAAGATAACAAGAACTTCAGAAAATACAAAGAAGTGACAATTAGATACATGCGATAATAACTTCCCAGCCCAGGAACATAGAGCAATTCATTGGAGCGATTTGTACACCTCTGTATTTATTAGAAACCTGAGGTCCTTGAGTTCCGGATTTAATGTATCCCCTGCGGGTTTCGAACCCACGCGCCTTGGTTTCCCACGCCAAGGTGCTACTGGGTGGCCGCATTAACCATTCGGCCACCGGGGCTGTTGTTTCTACTGCATCTGCAACTGCTGTGTCTGCAACTGTTGTTTCTGCTGTATCTGCAACTACTGTGTCCGCAATCACTGTTTCCTTTCTCATCTTTTTTAAAGCATTCTCTGAAATGCGTGGATGCAATTCATATAACAGGTAGAATAATGAACACTTGAAGACTGCATGCTATTAAATCTGTGTGACTAATAGTATCTGTCTGAGATATTCATTTAATAGTCTTATAGACTTACTCACTAGATATTTTATTAGTATATTACTCAGAATTTCATTTAAGTGTTCTATCTTTCTATTTATCTATAAGTGATATAATATTATTCTATAATGTCTTGTCTATAACTGGCTCATGAAATGTCTCACTACTTCTTCTATGAGATTTGCACTGTTATCAGTTAGAATCTCACACAGTATTTCATAGTTAATATAGATCTTATTATATAGAAATTTCATTATTATCTTCTCTATCATCTCTGAAACTGCTTTTATAACTGATCAGTCAGTAATGTAGTTAATAACAGTGATTATTCAATAATCTTCATTTAATATTCATAGTAATATATTTATAAGATTCATCTCTTATTATTTAAATAATTATATTATACACTCTATCTGATGTTCTACTTTCTCATATTTTAATCCTTTCTTTAATTCATTTATAATCTGATAATTCAGGCACTTGTGAGTATATATCTGAATGTTCTCAGTCATGCTTAATCAGTACACTCTTAATTTAAGTATACTTATGAGTTCAGAGCTTTCTAAGGGACTGAATTTCTTATACATGTAAGTTATCAAGTTATATTTAAATGAATATTTCAGATAGAGAGCTTCTGTATATTCTAGATTATAGTAAAGTATAACATCATTTTTTAATTTTCTTAGCTTGAAGTTCAGAAGTATCTCTTCTACTACTTTTATAAAATGTTTATTATCTAATATCTTGCTATTCTCTAAGTAAGAGATTATTGTATTCACTTATTCTGATTTCTTATATTCTCTCAGTGTATTTAATACAAAGTTTTCTTATATCTAATTCACAGAATTCTTACTCTTGAAATTAAATCTGTGACTGATTATATTAGATATCACAGTATCTGATTCTTTTGAGTATTTAATATGAAGATTATACACTTAAAACTCTGAGATTTAATATACTAAGCATTTGAAAGGTTTTATTATTAATTATAGATAGATGAGACTTTTGTAATCTGTGATTACTATTATAATATATCTGTTATCAATATATTTATCTCAAAATGTTAGTGTGTGCTTAATTCCTAGTAATTTCCTTTCATACACTGAGTAATTGAGCTCAGTATCTGATAGTTTTCTATTATTATATGTCACTGAGTGCAGCTTGCTATTCTTACTCATCTGTAGAAGAGTATCTCTGATAGCTTATTTAAATATATCTGTCTTAATATAGAATGATTTATCACAATCTGATTAAATAAGCACTGAGAATATTATTATATATTTTCTTAGTGTGAGAAAGACCTCTTCACATGTGATGTTTTAGATAATTAAATAAAACTTCTTCTTCTACAGATTGACATCTATTTCTCTTAAGAGATCTGAGAGTGATACAGTTATTTATATGAAATTCTTGATAAATCTGTGATAATATAAGATAAATTTAAGAAACTATTATATATGATGTATATTTCTCAGCTGTGATTAATTCACTATAACATTCAATTTCTCTGAAATGAGATGTATACAGTTATCACTCACTATATATTCTATAAACTTCAATTCTTTCATTTCAAATATATATTTTTTAAATCACTGTGAATCACAAAGTCTATATTATTTACAATTCAACACAGAATACTCTCTTGCAATTATAATAAATAATCACTTCATTCTTCATATCTGATTTCTGATCATGAAATTTATGATAAACTCAACACAAACACTGAGATGAACTATGAAATAATTATTAATAGATTGTATTGTAGATTACTGAAGAGTTATCTCTCTGCTACAATTACTATAACTTCATTCAGAAATATTTATTATAAACTAATTATAGCTCTGAAGAAATTTTCAGACATCTAAAGTCATCAGAATACAGATAATAAAAGAAAAATAATTAGAAAATTACTACTGAGCTGATAAATTACTCTATCAGATAATAATTTTTAATAATACTTGCTTTCTAATTTGAAGAAAATCATGTGAAAATAATCATATATCAGTACTCTGATATTATAACTCTTATCTGATAACTTCTGTGAATAATTAGTTTATATATATATATCTCTGAATCTTTCTCTTCAATTAATTGAAAACTCTGAATTCTGAACACTTCTTTAAATACTTAATTCAAATTCTCATATTTCAGATCAATTCTGTCTTCAGTCTAATCTTGAGATATATTATAAAGTTAATATACAATATCTAGAATCAGAGTTGAAGAATCATTGAAGAGTATCTCTCACAGTGAATGTATAAACTAGTACAAACAATCTTGTATTTATAAGAGTTATATGTTATTACACTGATGAGAACTGAACTTATTAAGAGATACTAATTAAATTTAAATCATTGATCAGTAGTCATACTGAGAATTATATAATAAATATATTAATAACTGTGAT
>NW_003101654.1:154874-157304 GCF_000003855.2 Blastomyces gilchristii SLH14081 | reverse complement strand
TCACAGATTTGAAACATTGTGAATATAATTTATATCTTCTTTAAATAATAATAATAATTTCATAATGTTTAATAAATACACAAATCAGTCACATCACTGAATATAATACAGAATGTTAAAATATAATGAAGTTCAATATATAAGATAACTATTCAGACTCTTTAATTATATCAGATAATTAATTATTGAGTGTAATACTCTGATTGAGAAAAGATTCAGATATTGAAACTTTCTAATATAAAGTGAACTCAGTTGAAATATATAATTGATTTACAGTTTTAGTTTTATAAGTTAATAATGATAGTTTTAATCACTTCTATATCAATACTGCAGTCTGTCTGATAAGTGTATAATAGTTTATTTACTTATCTTGAGAAGTAGTTAAATCACTCAAAAAGAAATTCAGTCTGAGATAATACTATAGCACAGGCTATTATTGCTGTAAGAAGTAAACTGATATTATTATTATTATTATACTTTCATTATACTCATTTGCAAGCGGAGCTTATGATGAGTCCTTGCGTGATGTTAAATAAAGATCAAGTGTTGATTATACAGAAGGAAATACAGGTGTTGAGACCACGCTAAGATAACAAGACCATAAGAAAATACAAAGGAGTGACAATTAGATACATGCGATAATAACTTCCCAGCCCAGGAACATAGAGCAATTCATTGAAGCGATTTGTACACCTCTGTATTTATTAGAAACCTGAGGTGCTTGAGTTCCGGATTTAATGTATTCCCTGCGGGTTTCAAACCCACGCGTCTTGATTTCCCACGCCAAGGCGCTACCGGGTGGCTGCATTAACCATTCAGCCACTGGGGAAGAAATAAACTGGTATATTACTACAGCAAAACTGAACAATCTTTTGCAGAGTACTATGCTGTCAAAGCTCTACTAGATCTCTCTTATGAAGTTAATATCTACACTTCTCAAGATTGAATAGAGAAGAAATAAGACTGGTATATTAAATTAGTCTGAGACTACTATAATATCAACTATCAGAGATTTGAATAAGCAGATGTTAAAGATATAAAAACAGTGAAATACAATTCTCTAGTAAGTAACAATCTTTGATAACACTTCATATTATATAGAACTATAATACTAACTTTGAAACAGAACTTACATACATTGATTACAACTGAAAATCAGATAAAACTATATACTTATAAAACTGAATTTAACTGCTACCTTTAAGATAATCTGATAAATTTACGTACTAAATTAATTCTAGAGTTATGAAAAATTGTTAAAAGTATATATATATTATTATTATTATTCTTCAATTATAGATGTATGCAGTCAGAGACTATGACATCTACCTGAAAACTTTTAGTTCTCAGGGTTTTTCCTATATCTGTAAAGTTAACTATTATACATTCATTAATTTCAGATATGTAAAATCAGAAAATTCCAGCTCAGAATATAAAAACTGTTTACAAATTGCAGTGTTTTAACATCTTCTGATACTTTGAAATCATTTGACAATATCATGATAAAGGAAAAGAGAAAGAGAACACTGTCTTAAAGATAGACACATTAAATAGATAGATAGAAAGAAATTGAAAGAAAAAGATAAAGTAAAGAGAGACTGTAACAAAACAAATTATTAAAAGATAGTGTATAGCTGTTTTAATAGACTATATCTGATTAATTTCCTCCTCTTCATATTCAGATAATTCTGAATTTAGTCATTTTCTTGTAGCTGCTTGAGTTTCTGATAGAAAGTCTATTAAGTATTTAATTCCTGTCTCAGTTGAGAATAAGAATCTTATATTTAATTGATTTAGATCATACTTCTCTTTCAATCTGACTCTGAGATTATTGTATAATGCACAGTGTATTACAATATACTCAGGATTCTCATTTGTATTGCAGAATGACCATTCTATTGAGTTAAATCTATCATCAAATCTTTGTATATAAGATTTGAAATAGCCATGTCCTAGTTTCAGCTGTATTATAGATGAGAATATTTTCTTTTTACATTTAATTAAACAAGATTTCCACTTGGGTTTTATTTCAAATCTTGAATAATATATACTCTTCTTTTGTTTCTACCAGCTTTCATTTCACTTGTCTAAACAAGATTCTTTTATTTTTCTCTTTATAAAAGATCAGAATACAATTTTTTGAATAGATCTGCTTAATTCTACACTCTTTTTTACAGCTGAATCAGCCAATTCATTGTCATGAATATTCATATGAGTAGGAACTCAGTGTAAATGAATTATCTGCTTTGATATTCTTCTCTTTTGAATTTTCAAAACAGAGTTTAAGATCAGTTCAAGATTTATTTGATTATTATAAATCTGACTATTTCTAAGTCTTTTTAAAGCAGCTTGACTATCAGAGATATTCATATCTCTTTCAAACTATTTTCTGTTTATGAGATTTATTTCTATGAGTTTGAAAGCTTTCAC
>NW_003101654.1:151455-153210 GCF_000003855.2 Blastomyces gilchristii SLH14081 | reverse complement strand
GCGTCTGTTGAATAATAAACAATCTGTGCATGCATGCGCTGTTGGCTAAGGAGCTGTTGGCATCAACGTTGCGTTATGACGATGTTTTGCTCCACCCTGCATGGTTCTGTGGCTTCTTTGGAGAACGGCATTCTGGGGCTGGATTGTTTGTTTTTCTCCAGTTTCAGTATAGTTAAAGCTTTACGAACTTCCTTCTCTTAGTCGTCTTCAAGAAATTTATTCCAGCAGTCTGTTTTAGCTCTTTTAATATCTGAAAAATATTCATTTCTGACAGCTTTGAACTCTTCATCAGATATTACATCATTCTTTCAATCTCTTCTAGCAGTAGCTAATGCTTTTCTTTTAGATGAGATATTCTCATTTCATCAAGGTTTTGAATACTCAGAAGATTTTCTCTTTGAAATATTATCTCTAACACTTGTTAGAATAATAGATGTAATAAGCTTCACTCTATTCTCAAGCTTCATTTGAGATATCTTGACCAGAATTTCAATATAGCTCATTCTGTCTTTCAGATTTTAACAGTTTTATACTTTCTTCAACTGCTTTTCAATCAGCTTTTTCCAAGTTAAACTGATTAGAGAGAAGAGAATTTTCACTTATTTATTTTTCACTCAGTTGAATATCAAATTGAATAATCTCATGATCTGATTCTGATGTCTCATTTAAATTAATAAACCAGTTTACAAGTCTTCTTTTCATTAGATTTTGTAACATGAAGATTAGATCTATAATAGATTTCTGTTTCATGTCTTTTCTAAAGAATGTTTGTTGATCAGACTTATTAACCAAATCTATTGAATACTCAAAGATTCATTCAATCAGATTCTTAGCTCTCACTGCTCTCTTGCATTCTGAATTTCATGAGAGATGATATGCATTGAAATCTTCTGTAATTATAGAGTTTCTTGATGAAGTTATGTTTAGAAATTCTCTATTAATTGTTCAGATATTGTTATTTTTCTTCAATAACTTTTCATTATAGATATTCATGAGCTGTATAGTATCAAACTCATTTTCTTTATCTATAATATCACTTATCAGAATATCAGGGTCAGACATGATATCAAATCTTAGATTAAATTAATATCTTGATCTCTTTCTTTCATAGATCACTACTCTTGACTTTATCTCAGACTTTTGAGATAGAAAGTAGTAATAGCTTGAATGAGAAATGATGTAATTTTACTCAGTATCAAAATTCAGTTCCTGAAGTAGTATAAAATCAACTTTTTATTCAAATATAATTTGAAGATAAGAATAAATACAATTTAAGTTTCTATTCATATTATTTTGAATAAATGTGATTTTTGAAGAGTTTTTAAACTTTTTTTATTGTTTTTGTTGTATATTCATACTAAAAGAGAGTAGAGATAGAGTAGAATCTAGTCACTATCATCAGATAGTAGATTATAACTATTTTGAAAAGTAGGGATCTCAACTGCTTGCATTATATCTAGTTTATTATCAGAGTTATTTCTCAATTCTCTAATCTTAACAGGAGTTTGAGGATTCAAATTCTGTTTATATTTAGCTGAAGAATTGAAGTTTGAAGATTTAGATAGTTAAGAGTTTCTTCTTTTTAAGCTTACAGTTGTAAGTCTTCTGACTTGACTGTTCTCTTCAGTTCTAGATTGACTTTGAGCTTCATCTTTTCTCCAGTTCTTTTGAGTTCTAGAAGCAAACATACATTCTTTTGAGCTAGATGCATGTTTTTCTTTACAATTAGAGCACTTAAGCAGAGTGTGTTGAGAA
>NW_003101654.1:111317-150834 GCF_000003855.2 Blastomyces gilchristii SLH14081 | reverse complement strand
AGCAGTATTCTTCTCAGTTTTCTCAGGATTTTGAGCAGGTTTTGAGACAGCAGGTTTAGAGACAGCAGATTCAGCTGCTTGAGCATATATTTTCTTCTGATTCAAAGAAGAAGAAGAAGTAGGAAAAAAAGAAGAAGAGTAAGATGAAGAGTCAGTGATTATACTAGGAATTTTCAATGTTTTTTGAACTGTGTTTGAGATTTCAAGTTTGAACTTGATCATATTCTGTAGTTGTCTAGCCTGAGTATAAAGAATTAACAGAACTTCTTCATTCATCTCACTCAGACACTGCTTTTCAAGAATCTTGCTTACTTTTTCAAGTTTCTGTATTTCAAGAACTTGTTGTTTCTCTATTTCTTCTTTCTTTCTTCTCTTCAGAATTTCAATCTCAGGAATAGTATTTGAGAAAGCATCTTTTTCCATATCAACTGAGTGTATTTTTGAACTCATTGTTCTCACTCAATGAAAAGTTGATCAGACTGTTTCAATTGAGATATTTTTAAGTTTGTTTTCAATTGAAAAGTTGGTCAGACTGTTTTATAAGAAGAATAAAAGACTTTTATGTATAAAACACCTGATTTTTTTCACACTAGTTCAGTAACTAGGTTAGATTTTTGAAGAGAATCTAATAAACTAAAATTGATTTTTGAGATAAATCAATAAAATCTTTATAATCTCTTTCTTGAGATACAGTGAGAAAGAGTATAATATCAATTAATAATGAATCAGATGATATAATAGTTTTTGAGAGAAAAACTGACAAAAAATAAATCAATTTTTTACAGAGAAATTGATTAAAACTATTCAATTTTATTCTAAATCATTCAATTCTTCTCACAAAACAAGTATGCAACTCAAATCAGTTAATAAAGAGTGTAAAAAAGAATTAAGTATTAATGAAAGCTCTTCAGTCACTGAAAAAGTAATTCTTACTTAAAAGAATATAAAATTATAACAGAAAACAGCTCTGTTTTTTATTCTTTATAAGAATATTGTATAAAACTCAGAGAAAAACACCTTACTTTTTGAAGAGAAGTAAAAAACTATTTCTAAGATCTTTTTTTTTTGCATTAACTGCTGCAGAAGAATGAGATAGAAACTGCTAAGATATACACTACTGTATATTCTCTATCAAGACTTTTTCTCTTCAGAGTCTTGATATTATAGAGAATATAAGTCTGTTTCTATATAATAATATAAATATTGTCAGCAGAATGTAGAGGAACTGGTTATTTATATCTTAAAATAGAAGACTTTATCAATAATTATATCAATATAGAGTTAATTCTCAAATTCAATAGAAATCTAGTATTGCTGTTCTTAATCTCTTGCAGAATCTATTGAATATTGAGATATTAAAACTAGATTTAATATATCTCACTGTGTAGAGATCAAAGGCTCAGTCAGATCTTGAAGTATACTGATTTTATAGTTGTCATGTCTGCTGAATATGTATCAAGTACAGTTGCTGAGGTATCTTTTTGTACTTTTCTGTCAGAGATGAGCCAGATTGAGAGGGGTGATATAAGGGTGAGACTTGGCATTGATGTCTAGATACACTGAAGACAGACTGCAGAGATTGCACTTCAGAAGTGATCATTGATTATATACTTGATATTATCATCAAGGTATCTTTTTGTATTTTTCTGCTGAGGATGGGCTAGATTAGGAAGGGCGGTACAAGGGTGAGACTTGGCATTGATGTTTTGAAACATCAAAGATGAACAGGGTTTTCACAGAGGTCACTCCTCAGATATCTTCACAACTACAGATCAGGGATCTTTCAAAATCGAGAAGATTGATGCATATGACTAGGTCTCTTCACCTTACAATTTGTATGGCAATTTGGCCCGGGGTTGTGATGTGATAGGGGAGAATGAGGGATAATCCCACACAGGAGTTTCAAACGACGTCTGGTTCACATTTGACTGGATAACTTCACCACCACACGGGGTATGCGGTCGGCGATGGGGTCAAAATGCTCATATGATCGAGGTCTTTTCAATGGATCTATCGCCGGGTTCTTATTCGAAAAATCGAGTGAGTTCGTGGTGGAGCGGTTTGTTGTCTGAGTATATATATAACTGTTGCACTGATAATATATAATATTCTGATAATTTCATTAATAGAGATGAGAATGAAGTGAAAGTTCAACTCAAGCTAAGATATTTATCATTATTATTAGAGACAATTACAAGAAGAAATAATTAAGAAACTTATAATTATAAAATATGAAATTATCAGACAGTTTAATATCTCTAATTATAGTATATCAGAGAAGTGTAGTTTTTATAAGAAAGTGAAAAATAAACTTACATAAGAATGTATTTAGTATTGATGATTATTACATCTACTCTAGTCACGTGTCATCTTAGCCTATTTATTTAGTGTAACTTGTGTAGATAGATTACATATATATAACATAATAATATTATTCTTCAAGAAGTTATAAAGCTCTTTATAAGTAATAAATAACTGTAATAACATGTTAACTATATCTTCATATATTATTACATGGGTCTAGATGTTTTTTATAATTGATTGAACTCATGATTAATCTAAGATCTGAGAAAATATTTAACTTAATGAAGAATTATATATTAATATATAGAAGAAGAAATTCGCAAATGTCTGAAGTATAAGAAGAATTGAGTGTGAGCTTATCAATGCCTGTAATGAACTGAAAAGTGACTGTCTTAGAGGTCTATGAGATAAATGACATAATTATAAAAGAATAGTCTGATCAGTTTAACAATGAATATGAAGATCTAATTGAAGATATCAGTGAGATGTCAGACAATGCAGAGAGCTTAAGTGACTGAAATAATATAGCTTTACAAGTGAGAAGACTTATATAAGACTTGAAATTGCAAGACTTCAGCATGAGATTGAGTGAATGAAGACTAGTAGAGATGACACTCTTACAGATAATAAGATAAGAGCGAATCTGATAGAATATCTTCAATGAAAAGAAAAGATATTCATTATAATAAAAGTTCTCAAACAATTCAGAAGCTAAGTAAGACTTATTAAAAGATTAATAGTTCTCACTGAATTCATTAACTACTTAATATAAAGAGAGAAAATTCTTTTAACTGTAGAATAGTCTGAAACTGATAATATTCTTAAAGATAATAATCTTAATGAGAATGTTACTATGAATATATAATATTTCTGAAAAGAATATAATCTTTGATTATATAATTATATATGATCTGCAATTATTCTGCAGATCAAGACGTATTTCACTATACTTAAGAAGTTCAAATTATCGGCATATACTCTATAAACTATTATAGAGAATAACTTTTCTGAGAGATCTGCTGTATACAGAACTTATTTAGTTAAAGAGCTTATTGAAATAATCTTTAAAAGTAAAGAATCTGACAGAGCTTTCATTGAATAATTAATTGTCATAAGAAGTGACTATATATGTCTAGAATATGAGATCTCAGAGGTCATGTTTTTCAATAGACTGCTTACAGAAGTCAACAGAGGTTGAGTCTTATTCATAAGAAATTGAATGAATTAAATTGACAAGAATACTACCTAACTCTTAGAGAATGATTTTATACACCTGTGCTGTGATGTTCTTTTGCAGCTCTCTACTGTCAATAAGACAAGTACTGATATGTCTAGAAACTCTATCAGCAATGCACAAGACAAGAATAAGAAAGACAAGAACAAAGAGAAAGACAAGAATAAGAATGTTGAATTCAAATCTGAATGTAGAGACAATGACACGAAGACATACTATCATTGTTAAAAGATTGATCATATTCAAACTGACTGTTGAAAGAAATACTCTGAGAAACATTCTTCAAATTCAAATTTCAACACCAATAGAAACAAGAATAAAGATAAGAATGCTGTGGCGGGCTGCGCTCGATCATTATATAGACTATTCCTTTACACTTCATAGATTCCGCTAAAAGCTCTGATTCTCGGTCATTCTCGATCGCCGATCCTCGGCTGAAAAACCCACAGAATTCCTATTCTTCTACTCTGAAGCTTCACCGCGTACGCACTGTGTACATGTATAAATATTCACTTTAATCACTGATTCTTGCACTTTCTCTTTCTTTTTCTTCTTTAACATTTTTCACTCTGTTATATAAGACCTATAAATATCATACTGATCTATTCAGTGTAGGTCTCTTACACTTGAAAAAAGTTCATCATCTTCTTATTAGAAACAATTACTCACTGAGATATCTGAATATATAACAATGCATAAGAAATAGAGAAACAGTTAAACAGTTAAGTGAACACTGAGTTCTCAGATAGAAGCTTACTCATCAGTCACTCTAACTCTGTAACAAGATCTTATAAAGAGAGTAAGATCTTACAAAGAGAATGTCAGTAAAAGATCTGAGAGTTCTGACATTACAGATGTATAAGATATTCATATAATTACACTTCTTTCAATTTCACAGATATCACACATCTGATAATCAATATAATCATGTCTAATAATAACATGAGAGAACTCTCAAACACAAGTATAGACACAGTGTCACAGTGACTCTAAGTAATGTTGAAACTATAATAATAACAAATAACTGATATGCATGCAACTCAACAACATCAATATAAAGAGATTCAATAATTATCTCAATAAAAAACTCATGTAATTTCAATATCTACAGAATTGAATACAAAAGCACTGAAACAATACTTAGATACTCTTATATATTTTAATACTTTTAATCTCACTCTCTACTTATTATGAAGAATGAAAATACTTGCAAAACTGAGTGTAGATGAAGATATCATCAGTTCACTAATTAATCAAGATTAGTATATCAATGAATGATTGAAGAATTATGTGAAACAGAAGTTTTATTTATGAATAAAAGCATGTGAATCAGTGTTGTGAATATCTGATAATATCATCAAATATCTTGATGTTCTGTTTCAAGACACTGTCATGCAACAGAAAGTATTAAATTAATTATAGAGTGTTTAACAGAGAAACACTTCTCTCACAACATTCAATCCTGACTTTGATATCAAGATTCTAGAAGCAGGTGATCAATCTTGAGAGAATTGAAGAAAGATTAGTATACTTAAGAAGACATTAACTTTTAATCTCTTACAGAATCTTATAAGTGTAGGTGAAGACCAGACTTATGAAGGTTTCTGTGTATAACTTCAGACATTGAATGATTATCTTATCAAGCTCAAGAGTATATAGAACAGTAGTAGAAGACATTACATTTATACATCTGCACTGAGAAATAACTCAGTCACTTAAACATCTGCACTAAAGAATAACAATAATGACACAGATGTCATGAACTGAGTAGACTTGAATATCTATATATAAGTAAGAGTCTCTGCTGTCTGAATAGACTTCTGAGTTTCTGAGATCACTTCTGAAGAAGTCATCAATCAACATTAATGAGAAGTGTGTATTGACTGTAACTGATCAGAACACATTGCTTTTAACTGCTGATCAGCCTACATGCCTTCTCACTTAAAGAATGAATCAATGTCTGTTCATGCCAATCACATTGCATTGAAGAAAGATTCAGAAGATAACTATAAAAATGCTCTGATAAAACAGGGAAAAGATTAGCTTCTGTTCAAATTTACAAACAGAAGCTTGAAGAGATCAGATAACAATGATTTGAAGAGAAAATGACAATGAATGTGATTCTTGTATCTACTGTGATCAATAATATATATAATATGAAAGTCATGATAGACAGCAGTCTATGTTATTATACAATGATTAAATCTTCAGTTATAAGATATTACAATCTTCAGTGTATTCTATTATCAAAACTCTGACTTCTCACAGAATTTGATAACTTAAAAGATGTTTGTACTTGTTACATAATGAAGTTGAACATAGATATCAAAGAATATCAATGTGAAGATATCTATATATATAAAGATGATAATCTTAATTATAATCTTATATTAGAACTTGTCTAGCTATCTGAACAAGGCATCTTATTAAACACTTGAAACAGAAGCTTAATATTCTCTAACAATGATAGAGTTTATGAAGATAATATTCATAAGACTATAAATCTGACACAGATCTCTGTCAACATCTATAAAATACTCTGCAAAGAAAGTTACTGAAAAGATTGCTGATAGCAGAATTATATAACAATCTATTCTATCAGCCTGATCAATATCAACAAAGCTCTAGAGAAGTTATTTCATACTATAATAACAGATTCTCATACAAAAGTCTCTCAATAAGATCACAAATATCTAGATGTCTTCTGATAAGATAATATTATAAATATACTCTTCTTATGAGACCTAGAAGTAGATCACAGTATTAAGTTAGAAAAGAAGAATAATAAGAACTTTAAGCTATTATGAAGCCTTCTTTATAATATGTCTTGAGATGAACTTCTTCTTCTTCAGAAGACACTCAATGATCTGATAAATAAGAGATTCATATGTATTAGTTACTCTTTCACTGCAGCTTCTATTCTCTTTGCAAAGAAATCAGATGAAGAACTCTGATTCTGTGTGAACTATTAAGAATTGAACAGATTAATCAAGAAGAACTGCTATTCTTTATCTCTTATCAATGAAACTCTAGCTCACATTGAACAAGCTCAATGATTTACAAAACTAGATATCATCATCATGTTTTATAAAATTCATATTACTGAAGAAGATGAATAGCTTACAGTATTCTGAATATATTATAATCTCTTTGAATGAATAGTTACACTCTTTGAACTGATCAATATCTTCAGTACATTTCAGCAGTATATTAACTGAGCACTTCAGAATTTCCTTGATGAATTTATATCTGTATATCTCAATGACATTCTCATCTTCACTGATGAGTTCAGAACAGAATATCAGAAATACATGCAAAGAGTATTACAATAATTATAAGAAACAGAACTATCAATAGATATTAAAAAGTATGACTTTGAAGTCAAGAGTATTAAATATCTAGATTTTATCACAGAATCTGATAAGAGAATTTGAATGAATTCTGAGAAAGTCTCTGTCATTCTTGAATGAAAAGCTTCATATACTGTGAAAGATATACAAAGCTTTATCAGATTTGCTAACTTCTATCAGCAATTTATATGAAACTTCTCAGATATTGTGAGATCACTCACAGAACTCATTAGAAAGAACTCAGTATTTCAGTAATCAGTGAACACTGAAGCTGCATTTATATAGATAAAGAAGATGTTCATTAACACTTCCCTGCTAATGATATTTAACCCTGACTATAAAACAGTTATTAAAGCTGACTTCTCTGACTATATTACAGAGAGAGCTATATTGTAATATAATAATCAAGATGTCTTACAATTATACATCTTCATATCTAAGAAACTGAGTCTCACTGAATACAACTAAGAGATCTATGACAAGAAACTTCTTACAATTATACACTGTCTAGAAGAATAAGACTCTGAACTCTGAAGTATCTCTGAATTTGAGATAATCACAGATTATAAGAATCTTAAGCACTTTATAACTATCTTTAAACTCACTGAATGATACATACAATGATCTGAGTTCTTAAGCTGCTTTCATTTTATAATACACTATCATTCTGATAGTCAGAACTTGATGACAGATGTTCTCTTATAATAAGAGCAAGATATGCCTTTCAATGTAACAGACATCTGTTGAATGAAGTGAGAACATCAGCTTCTAGATCTGAAGATATTAGTTGATCAAGATAGAACAACTCATGACACTATACATACTTCTTCAATTAGAACACTCTCTCTCTGAACTGTCACTGATATCTCAACTTCTTTCAAATCTACAATGAATGAATTATAGCATGTAAACAGCTCAAACTGATGAACTTCTTCAAGCACTCACTGAAGCAGTATATGAAGAAGCACTCTGATTTATCTCAGAGCTATGTATAAGAACTGATATCTCAGAATACTCAATCAATGATAATAACACTCTGTGATTTCATGAACAATATTAAGTCTCTCACTCTGAACTCTTACACACTCAGATAATGCAAGAGATGCATGATTTATATATAACTGATTATTCAGGTTGTAGATAATTATACTAAATAATCTCTTAAGAGTTCTACTGATCTGAGATATTAAATAGTATCAGACATTTCATTTGAAACTGCAACTATTGTTGTTCTATTATCTTATTAAAGAACTGTAGAAAAGGCCTACTGAAATCACTTAATATCTCTGATAGAATCTGATTAGATATAGCAATTGACTTCACTATTGATCTCTCTGAGAGCAAGAGTTGTAAGAACATTCTGGTTATTATGAACTGATTGAGCAAAGATGTAATATTAAAATCTTGTAATAAATGAATACTGAACAAGTTACTAAAGCTTTTCTACAGAACCTATTCTATCAGATGCATGAATTACTGAAATCTATAGTATCAGATGAAGACTGTCAATTTATGAGCACTCTCTGAATAAGAATCTGTCAAGTTCTCAAGATTATGTACTGTTTGTCAACTGTCTATCACTCTGAGACTGATGATATGTCAGAATAGATAATTCAGATCATAAAGAATTATCTTTATAAGTTCTGTAATCACTTATAAGACAATTAACATGATCTTCTTCTACATACAGAGATCACTATCAATAGCTGAGATGCTGTCTTAACAGATATAAGCCTGTTCTTTCTTACACACAGTTATCACATGAAAGTATTGAATCTTCTAGAAATCACACATTTCATATCAAACTCTCACAGTGTAATTCAGATCACTGATAATATAGTAACAAAGCTCTGAGATATTTGTAACTGAGAAGAGGTCTTCATGACAACTGTAAAACAAGATTAAGAGAATTAAATCAATGTTCACTGAGATTCTGCTGAGCAATATAAGATAGAAGACTTGATGTGATTGAATCTCAAGAATATATGAATCACATATTCATCTTGTATACTGAATTATCACTATATTAAGTATAAAGTGATAGATGTTCTAGATAGTCATAACTACTGTCTTGACACATTATCAGAGATTCATAATATCTTTTACATAAGCTTGCTCTACTGTACTGT
Source organism: Blastomyces gilchristii SLH14081 (assembly GCF_000003855.2). Taxonomy (NCBI): domain Eukaryota; kingdom Fungi; phylum Ascomycota; class Eurotiomycetes; order Onygenales; family Ajellomycetaceae; genus Blastomyces; species Blastomyces gilchristii. The sequence goes on along the minus strand of NW_003101654.1, from coordinate 141,817 downwards.
CACTGATCTGTTCTCTTCTTAACTGATTTTCAACTGACAGCTGCCAGGAATCATAGGAAAGGATAATGAACTTGAATGAGAGATTGAAGATATTCTTGATGAGAGATCTCACAGCCACAGCTGATAATATCTTGTAAAATAAGTTAGCTATAATTGTCTGATCTGAACTCTGAGTTTCACATTATTCAAGACTGCAGCTCTTGACTGATGAGAACTACACATTCTCACAGATGAAGAGAGCTAATGTGACAGGCTGCACCTGATCATCATATAGACTATTTCTTTACACTTCATAGATTCCGCTGAAAGCTCTGATTCTCAGTCATTCTCAAGCATCAATTCTCAGCTGAAAAACTCACAGAATTCCTATTCTTTCACTCTGAAGCTTTATCATATACACACTGTGTATGCATATAAATATTCACTCTGATTACTGATTCTCGCACTTTCTCTTTCTTTTCCTTTTTTAATGTTTTTCACTTTGTTATATAAGATCTATAAATATCATACTGATCTATTCAGCGTAGTCCTCTTACAAATGCAGAGAATACAGATGCTGCTTCTATTCACAGTGTTAGAAAGCAAGTATTTTTCATTATGAAAAAGATCTATGTGAGTGATTGAACAGAAAAAGATATCTGAATTTTAGACTCTGAATCAGGTACTCATGTCACATCTCACAGAGATCTTATTATAGCAAAACCTCAGAAGGTGAAAGTGATGTTAAAAATAACAGATGAAATAATGATCTCTGCTACAGCTATAGAAGATATAAAGATTTCAGTGAAAGAGACAGATATACTGTTAAATGATGTCTGCTATATTCTGAAGTTAGAAGTAAATCTCATGAGTATGAATATGTTTATATATCAGAGTTATATCTATAAGCAGTTGATATATGAGAATAATCATACTATATTAATTATGTCTCTTAACTGTATATTCTCATTTACAGCAAGATTAAATGAGAATGATATCTATGAGATGAAAAGACTAATTACATACAGAGACTTAATTCAGTTTACTATACTTAATAATGATTTTGAATCTGTGAATATATTATGAGTGAAAGATGATACAATATTAACACTATCTGACAGAAATAATATAAAGATTATAGAACTTACAATGATGCAATAGTATTAAAGGTAGAATATCTGAATTCTGTGAATATTGTAAAAATAATAGCAGATTTATATCTAGAAATGAGAATTATTGATTAATAAGCTTTATCATTCTGCAAAGTCTGTGTTCAGGTAAAAATGACATATTCAATCTTCATATCTATGATATAAGCTGTTAAGTTAGTAATGAGATTCTTCATTGATCTGACAGAGAATGGAAAAACACTTTTCAACAGAAATATCACTCTTACTAGAAGAGATGTAAGCTACTGATTGAGTATAATAAATAATACAATCTGTTATAGATGAGCAATTCTTATAATAAGAAAGAGAGACTTTACTGCAAGATTAATGAACTTTATCACAGATATTAAGATAACTACATAATGTTGAGTTGAAATTCTACACTGAGATAATGAAGAAGAGTTTAAAAGTCAACAACTTAAGATCTACTGTCAAAGCAAAGAAATAGTGTATGAAATAACTACATCTGATATATCACAATTGAATGACTCAGTAGAACATGTGAATTCAATAGTTGCAGAAAAGATAAGAAGCTTACTATTTAATAGTGAGCTGATGAAAGAGCTTTGAGATAAGATAATACAAGCTGTGATCATGATAATCAACACATTCTCAATATCAACAAAGATATTTGAATATAAGCAAAGAAACACTACTTATATCTTTTGAAGCTTGAACTGAGATGTAATCTTCTGTTTATTGAATATGAAGATGAGGATGCAAGGTTTATAAGAAGGATTTAAAAGTGTTGAATAAGCTCATAGATAGAACTGACAGTAAGAAATAACAGCTGATTGAATATCAAGAATTATATTAATATTGTGTGTGAGATTCTGTTACACATTGTCTTGAGATTGCATGAGATATCATATTTAATAAAGCTCTTGACATAAGTGCAAATATATCTGTAAATATAGTGAGAGAATTCAATGAATTATCTAATGAATTGAATATTCTGAATGTCAGAGAGAGATAACAACACTGTCTTCTAAGAAGACTTACAATGAATAAATCAGATGTTTTGAAGATAATTATTAACAAGAACTTAGAGAGTGCAATTGATTCAATCTATCTTCTAAATAATAAGACACAGGTTGTTATGAAGAGTCTGAAGACTCTGTTAATAAGAATGATTCTGTTCTAAGTATTCTGATAGACTGATTAACTACACTGATAAAAGTCAAGAGAAGCTCAGACTGAGACTATTAACATAAGACAATGAAAAAGAAGATTAAGATATTTGAATAGAAGAAGATATATATTATTATTGAAAAGATTTCAGAAATGATTATTCTTACAGATAAATGAGTATATAATCAGAAATTCAATAATAAGAGAGAAATCATTTATTTTAGAGCTTGCTGAGTGATTAGAGAATTCTTACAATAGCAGAGTATTCACTATATAAGATTGTATACTGCAGTGATATCAGGGTCTATATCACACAGTCTATTCACTATATCAACTGTCAAAGAATGAAAGATTAAATTGATTGACTATGTATTCACATTTTTGAATAATATACTATTATAGAATGAGATGATCTATATACAACTATTGACAGATGTTATTATTATTATTATTATTATTATTCTTCAATTATAGATGTATGCAGTCAGAGACTATGACATCTACCTGAGAACTTTAGTTCTCAGGGTTTTTTCTATGTCTGTAAAGTTAACTATTGTACATTCATCAATTTCAGATATGCAAAATCAGAAAATTCCAGCCCAGAATACAAAAACTGTTATTGACAGATGTTAAACATAGCAGACAGAGCTTGATGAGACTACTTTATCAGAGTCTATATGAAATGAAGTAAGCTGTAAGAATATAGTATTTTCTCATAACAGAGTATCTGACTACATTGAGATTTAAGATATTATCTTATGATAATGAATTTCTATATCACTCTGTTCACAAGATCTATCTGACATTGCATGTTGATAATGATCAGGTGATGAGATCTTAAGAACAGCAATTAGACTGAGTATTAAAGAAAATTGCAAAGAGATTTGAGACAAAGAATATGGAAGAGACTAAGTCATATCTTGAAATAAAGATTAAGCATCAGAGATATGATAATATAGTGATTACACAGAGCTCTTATATTGAGAAGATTCTTGAAGATTTCAGCATGAATAAGATAAATTCAGCTGACACTCTGATAGCAGCTGATATACAACTGAAATTCTTATCTGATGAGAGAAAGAGATTGAAGAATGACTTTACAGCTATGAGATATCATCAAGAATTAAGATTATTGCAATATTTGATCTCAAGCAGCTAGTCAGATCTGATGTTCACAGTTAACTATCTCTCACATTTTAACTCATGTTTGCACAAGACATGTTAAGCAGTATTAAAGCACGTTCTCTGTTGTATCAAGAAGACGAAGAATCATGATATATTGTATAAGAAGAAAATAGAAGATAATCTGAGTTCTGTGATATACTGTGATTCAGACTGAGCGGGGATGAATTCTTAATATAAATTGACTACTGACTATGTTATATTGATTAACAGGTTGCTGATCTCATGACAGTTGCAGAGACAGACATCTATCATCAAATCAATCATAGAAGCTGAATATATTGCAGCTAGTGAGACAGCTTGTGAGATAATCTGATTGAATAATATATTATATAACATCAGGTTGATGAATGATGAAAAAGCGAAAATATGCTTATATCTATGAGTTAATAATAAGAGAGCAATCAATCTAGCAAAGAGAGAATTCTTAACATGAAGATTATATTATATCAAGATTAGATATTATATTCTCTGTGATTTGATTGAAAAAGAGAAAATTATAATGAAACATGTTGATTCTATGATGAACATAGCTGACAGTCTTATCAAGTCACTGATGAAGCCTGCATTTAAAGATCTTATCAAAAGAATTAGTATTCAGAAAATTGAGAGGAAGAAATGATTGAATGATAATAATAATACAGTGAATCAGTGAATTTTATATGTATTTCTTGATTTTTACAGTTATTACTGTACAGACGCCTTTTCTAATGAGAAAATCAGAATTCAATTCATGTAATTAATTATTATTGCATTTTTGAAAGATTTGAGAATAAGAGAGGCCCCGGGTGGCAGCTTATAGATCACACTGTAGCAAGGAAAAGTGTTGATAATTACTACATCTACTCTAGTCATATGCCACTTCAATCTATTCATTTAGTGTAACTCGCGTAGATAGATTACACATATATAATACAATAACATTATTCTTCAAGATTTAGTTATTTCATCAGTATTATTAATAATCATTATCAAATTCTGATTATATAAGCAATCACTGAATAAACTGAATAAGACTGAATTTAATCTTCAGTCTCAGTCTCATTCTGATTTTGAAAGAATAATTATCTTTCATAGTTTATTCTGAGAAATTACTCTCATTTCACTGTTCTTAAATTAAATCTGGTCATTTTTCATGTTATTTCTTTCAGAAATGATTTATTTTCAGATTTTTTTACTGCTTAGTTCTGGTGAGACTCATGTCAAGAAATGTATAAAATTCAATTAAATGAGACTAAATGTGAAATTCATAATTCCGCCGGCCAGTCTATAAGACACTTTATACTATTCTATCAGTAAAATCAATACTATTAAGCTAGTTATCTATTACTTAGTATAACAGCTACTATTCATTAACTATCTATTTAAAGAAATGAGATATCTCAATTGTAATATAAATATCTTATTATCTGAGATTTATATATTAAATAACTATTATATTTATCACTATTCTATATTAAAATATTATATAATACTATCTTTTAAATCACTAAAAGCTTAATAATAGTATAATTATCAGAATTTACTTATAAAATCAGTAAGTTTAGTAGATAATTCTGTATAATATAATATAGATAAATAACTATAAAGAAAACCTAGTTAACTTCTCTTATTTTATAAATAAATATAGCTATAATTCAGTCAAGCTCAGCTCTCTGATATTGAATAATATTCTCTTTTATAAGAGAGATTTAGTAAACATACTCTCTGATTTATAAGTTAGTAATAAGTCAATAACTGATTGATTGATGAATATATTAAACTGAGAATATTAACTTATTATAGAAAAGAATCAGATAATAATCTAGTTTTAAAACTAAGAGCTTATTTTAATCAGTATTATAGAATTCTCACAGCTTATTAAGAAAGAGATAAAGAAGTTTAAGCTTTAAGAGATTTATAAATTATATACTAACTTTCTCTGATATCTTACTTAATAATAGATAATTAAAAATCTTCAGAATAATAAAATCTTTTATTAACTCTAACTTAATAGAGTAGTTCAGTAAATTATTATTATTATCTAATTCTTCATCTATTCTTAGCAGACTTTATTATTATTATTATTCTTTCATTATACTCATATGCAAGCGGAGCTTATAATGAGTTCTTGCATGATGTTAAATACAGGTCAAGTGTTAATTATACAGAAGAAAATACAGATGTTAAGATTATGTCAAGATAACAAGAACATAGAAAAATACAAAGAAGTGATAATTAGATACATGTGATAATAACTTTCCAGCTCAGAAACATAGAGTGATTCATTGAAGCAATTTGTATACCTCTGTATTTATTAAAAACCTGAGGTGCTTGAGTTCCGGATTTAATGTATTCCCTGCGGGTTTCGAACCCACGCGCCTTGATTTCCCACGCCAAGGCGCTACCGGGTGGCCGCATTAATCATTCGGCCACTGAGGCATTCTTAGCAGATTATTAAACAGTGCTGAATAAACTATATATAGCTGTTAAATCTTCTGCATCAGATACAAGTCAGATCTATTAAAAGAATCTCTTAATACTAGTTATAAGATATAGTAAAAGCTTTTCTATAAGAGTAGTATCTTCTTTATATTTCAATGATTTATTCACTGTATCAGATTCTTATAGTATCAATACTTATTCTTCTCTATCAGAATATTGCAGTTGTTAGATACAGTATATTCTTTAATCAGCTTAATATAGTGTAAATTAATATATATATTCAGTCAATTCTTTATATATTATATAATCTTTGCTTTTTTAATATAATCACTGATATATGTAGTAACTGTACTTATTATTAAGACAGGAAATGATTAATAACTAACAACTGAATTAGCTCAGAATAATTTAAATATTACTACTACTCTTATCACAGCTTTAATAAGAAATTATAGCTGTCAGCAGACTGTAAGTATGATTTGATAAGTTGCTTCAGAATCATTTTCTCTCAGAGATTGAGATATTAATAGACTATTACTTCTTATAATGACTGCATATATCTGAATAATAAGATTAATAGCTGATTGATTTAATGCTGAAAATGCTGTAGAAATAATCTGCTTAAGTATCAGACTGAGTTATTTCTCTCTGAGCTTACACTGTAAGATAAGAGATATAGTGATTGAAGCTTAAGTATATTCTTGCAGCTGATACTTTTTAAGATGAGTAATTAATAACTGTAGATGATTTTAATTATGAGAAAAAGAGAATATCTATAACATTTAGAAGTATTCTAGCTAATTATACAGTGATAAAACAGTACTGATCAGAAATAAGTGTGAAATCTCTGATATATCAGTGAACTCACTATGACATGAATCAGATAAGAAAAAAGAGATCAAATTCAAACTTAAATATATTTAAAAAAGAGATATAGTTAGTGATTTCATTTCTTACTCTTGATATATTTAATCTCTGTCTGTGAGATTCAGCACATCATTCAGTTTAGCCTGAAGATATTGTATATAATTAGACTGGCCGGCGGGACCATGAATTTCACATTTGGTTTCATTTGGTCTGATCTCATACATTTCTTGGCGTGAGTCCCACCAGGACCAAGCCTCAAAAAAATCTGAAAATGGACCATTTCTGAGAGAAATGATGTGAAAAATGACCAGATTTAATTCAAGAACAGTGAAATAAAAGTAATTTCTCAGGATAAACTGTGAAAGATAATCATTCTTTCAAAATCAGAATGAGACTGAGACTGAAGATTAAAATCAGTTCTATTCAGTTCATTCAGTAATTGCTTATATAATCAGAATTTGGTAACAATTATTAGTAACACTCATGAAACAACTAAATACATTCTTGTGCAAGTTTATTCTTTACTTTCTCATGAAAACTACACTTCTCTGATATACTGTGATCAGAGATATTAAACTGTCTGATAATTCCATGTTTTACAATCATAAGTTTCTTGATTGTTTCTCCTTGTAATTGTCTCTGATGATAGTGACAAATATCTTGACTTGAGTTGAACTTTCACTTCATTCTCACCTCTGTCAATGAAATTATCAGAATATCATGCATCATCAGTGCAACAGTTGAATATATACTCTCAACAATTTTTCATAACTCTAGAATTGATTTGATGTGTAAATTTATCAGATCATCTTAAAGATAGCAGTTAAATTCAGTTTTACAAGAATGTAGTTTTACCTGATTTTCAGTTGCAATCAATGTATGCAAGTTCTGTTTCAAAGTTAGTATTATAGTTCTATGAAATATGAAGTATTATCAAAGATTATTACTTACTAGAAAATTGTATTTCACTATCTTCACATCTCAAATATCTGCTCATTCAAATCTCTGATAGTTGGTATTGTAGTAGTCTCAGGCTAATTTAACATATAAGTCTCATTTCTCCTCTGTTCAATCTTGAGAAGTGTAGATATTAACTCAACAGAAGAAATCTAGTAGAGCTGCTATAGCATAGTACTCTGTAAAAGATTGTTCAGTTTTGCTGTAGTAATATACTAGTTTATTTCTTACAGTAATAATAGCCTGCACTATAGCATTATCTCAGACTGAATTTCTTTTTAAGTGATTCAACTGCTTCTCAAGATGAGTAAATAAATTATTATATATTCATCAGACTGACTGCAGCATTGATGTATGAGTGATTAAGACTGTCTTTATTATCTTATAAAACTGAAACAGTAAATTAATCATATATTTCAACTGAGTTCATTTTATATTAGAAAGTTTCAATATCTGAATCTTTTTCTAATCAGAGTGTTACACTCAATAATTAATTATCTGATACAATCAAAGAGTCTGAACAGTCATCTTATATATTGAACTTCACTGTATTCTAATATTCTGTATCATATTCAGTGATGTGACTGATTTGTTTATTTATTGAATATCATGAAATCATTGTTATTATTTAGAGAAGGTACAAATTGTATTAGTAATGTTTCAAATCTGTGATATTTAAATTATTAGTCAATCTATTCAAAATTAACAGTAGTGTTATCAAAAAGTGTTATTAAAAAGCAATATCAAAAAGTGTTGTTAAAAAACATTATCTTTTATAAAGTAAATATAAAAGTTACTTGAGTAATCACTTTCATCTCATTCTCAGCTCAAGAATCAGTCATCTCATTATTCTTTATCTCAATGTTAAGATTCTTTATCAGTGTTTATATCACAAGTTAAATCACATGAGTAATACAGAGAATATAACCTTGTTTACTATTTCAGAAATGCAAAGTCAATTTTTACTTCAAGCTCTTTATTATAGTGTAGTTATTCACAGTATTATCAGTTGTAATTATAAGAAGACTGAGACTAATATTTTAATAGTCATATTTAATCACAGTTATTAATATCTCTGTTATATAATTCTCAGTATGACTACTGATCAATGATTTAAATTCAATTAATGTCTCTTGATAAGTTCAGTTCTCATCAATGTAATAACATATAACTCTTATAAATGCAAGATTATTTGTACTAGTTCATGCATTCACTGTGAGAGACACTCTTCAATGATTCTTCAACTCTGATTCTAGATATTGTATATTGACTTTGTAGTGTGTCTCAAGGTTGAACTGAAGACAGAATTGATATGAAATATAAAGATTTGAATTAAGTATTTAAAGAAGTGTTCAGAATTCAGGATTTTCAATTGATTAAAGAGAAAGATTCAGAGATATACATATATAAAGTAATTGTTCACAGAAGTTATCAGATAAGAGTTATGAAATCAGAGTACTAATATATGATTGTTTTCACATGATTTCCTTCAAATTAGAAAGTTAGTGTTATTAAAAATCATTATCTGATAGAGCAACTTATCAGCTCAGTAGTAATTTTCTGATTATTTTTCTTTTATTATCTGCATTCTGATGACTTCAGATGTTAGAAAATTTCTTCAGAGTTATAATCAGTTTATAATGAATGTTTCTGAATAGAGTTGTAGTGATTATAGCAGAGAGATAACTCTTCAGTAATCTACAATGCAATCTGTTAATAATTATTTCATAGTTCATCTCAATGTTTGTTGTTGAGTTTTTCATAAATTTCATGATCTGAAATTAGATGTGAAGAATGAAGTGATTATTCATTATAATTGAAAGAGAGTATTCTATGTTAAATTGTAAACAATGTAGACTTTGTAATTCACAGTGATTTCTTGAAGAGTTTGTGAATCTTCAATAGAAGTAAAAGAAGTGAAAGAAGTAAATTCAGAAGATATAATAATAAATTTGAGAAAGATGATAATTTTATTTTCAATAACTGATCACTGATGTGTGTAAGAAGAATTAATATAAGAGAAAATAATCTTGTTTCTTAGCTTAGTTATAATTTTAGTACTAACTCAGATTTGAATATCATTAATATATAAAGTTGAATAAACAATCTTGATTAATCTCTGTCATATTTCTTGAAATATATTAATATTGTGAAAGAGAGTGTTATTAAATTATATTATCAGATATATCATTAAAAATATATTAATATTATAATTATCAATATTGAAAAAATGTTAATACTTATACATTATAGTGATTTGTGAATCATGATAGTTAATATATATATATATATACATCATTCCTGACTTGATACAACTTGTAACAATAGTTTTGGAAACTTAAAATCAATTTTAATTATTAATAATTAAAACTTAAACTTATAACTAACTAATATAAAAAGAAAAAAATCTACTTCTTCTCTTTCTTATTCTTCTTATCATTCTTCACAATTCACTTCTTATTCTTCTTCTTCTTTCTCTTCTTCTCATCTGAGATGATAATCATCTTAAAATCTCTCTTCACTGTCTTCTCAGAGAAGGGTTTCTACTGCTCTCTCTCAGCCAGGTCAATCTGTACCTCAAAATCCTGCATTTTCTGATCTGCTGTCTCAGGTTTCATCTCAGTAGTAAGCAGATTGACATGCTCAGAGAGCAGAACTGTCTTCTCAATGTTCTGAATCATGAAGTGTATTTAAGACCTGAACAAGGTCTTAATTCCCTTCTTCTCTGTCAGCTTCTGCTAATCAATTAGAGAACAGAAGTATTACTAAAAATCATTATCTCTCAATAAATAAAAAACTTATCAGTTTTGACTTCTTTATCTCTCACTTCAATATTCTCTCAATCTGATTCTACTATCACTTATTTACAGTAACACTCTTCTTCTCTCTTTCTCTCTTTATCTTAATCTCAAATTATTCTCAGAACTTCTTCTGATCTTACTACTACTGCATGAGACTCTTCACTGTCTTCTTCTTCAATCTCTCACAGACAGTGCTATTCACATTATTTCTATACTTAGTTCAGTCTAAATCTATCAGAAGTGTTACTTAAAACTGTTATCATTCTACTCTTTTACAGAGTCTCTTCAAGGTATTATAATATATCTTACAATCTGTCTCTTCTCACTTGAACATCTTCTTCTTCTCTTTCTTCAATCTGTGACAGTGCTCACGCGCCTTGATGATCCACAGAACTGTAGAATATTTGAAGAGAGATAATATGATTAGTTTCAGTGAGTGTTGAAGAGAAGTGAAGGCAGAAGAGATAGCCAGAAATGATATGATAATAATAATGATGATGATAGTAATAATGGTAATAATGATGATAATAGTGATGATAATGATGATGATGATGATGATAATGATGATAAAAGAGAGAGTGCATTGAAATATATTACTGACTTATCAAATATAAAGAGACTCAAAGAAAATATTAACAGCTTTCAGCAATGTACAGAAACAGCTACAGTGTTATATAGCAATATCATCTTCATTTAATATATACACTGTTAATATTCTTTGTATGCAGTTATTATATAATCTGTATCAGAGATACATGTAGAAAACAGATCTTTATTACTAGAACAAATGATTACAGCAATTCTCTGTTTTTATATTATAAAGATAAGTTATTCTCATTTCTTTCTTCTCTCTTTTCTCTTCTTCAATCAATCACTAATTTCAAGCTGATATGAAAACTATTAAAACACTCTCAGAAACTCTCAAATTAAAGAGTATAGACTAATCAAATTTTAAATACAGAAGAAATCAAATTATCTTCTACAGATTCAATTACTCACTCTCTCTCAAATAAAACAGCAGTTGCATCCCCTTCTTCTTCAATCAAATGAAACATGGCCTGTGAAAAGCGAGTACCATGCCAGGTCATAATGATCAACACAGCCTCAGCACACAGGGCTGCATATGCACAGCGCATGCTGGACTGAGAGACTGCATGAGTTGCAAACCAGCAGCAGCATCTCAGAGAGAGCTGTGTAGTGTGAGAAAGCTGTAACTCTCAGTCACATGTGCAGAGAATGAATCACTGCAGTAAGTACATGTGTATTGAAGTAACACTTTTTAATAATACTCAATCTCTGATATAATGAAAATAGAGTCTCTCTGTGAGATCTGTTTCTATCAGAAGTCAGAAGATCTTATATTTCTCAAGATTATCTTCACATACCTTGTCTGTGAAATTGATGAGAGAAATCATTGATTTCAGCATTCTGTTCTTGATGTTATTCAAGTGACAGCAGAGTTCACTCTGATCACACTTTTTAAGTGTATGTTTTCTAATTATTCACATTTATATAGATATATACTGATTATTTATTAGATGATGTTAAGACAATAACTTATCACAGCTGTGTTACTCTCACTATAAGAGATACATGATTAATAATAAACATTGTGAAGACTCTGAGAAGTGAGTATTTTAAAGATACTATAGCTCTGTAATCTTGATTTTTTTTTATTTTTGTTTTTTATTTTTTTCTTTTTCTTTTCTTTTTTTTTTATTTTTCTTTCTCTTTCTGTCTCTTTTTTTCTTTCTCTTCTTTTTTTCTTTCTCTTTTTTTTTTTTTTTATTGTGAATTTTTCTTGTTGTTTTATTTTTTATTTTTTTATTATTTTTTGTATTTTACATTTTTTTTTTAATTAAAATGATATTAATTATGATCTGAGTTTAGAAAAGTAATAATATTTAATAACACTCTCTGTTGAATTTTCAACAAATGAGCACTATGTTATAATATTATGTAAGTGAGAAATGATTTCATGATTTCATTTGATGTCATTTTCAATAATGAGATCAGAATGAAAATGTGACTAAGAATTCAAATATATTCTTTATCTGAGACTAGATTTTTATTTGAAAAGTGAATCTGGAACCTTTAATATTTGAAATAACAGGATTTGAAATCAATGTGATGAATACAAACCATGACCAGAAGTAATGCTTTTAGGCAATGTGACAACTGTAAAGTTTGATCCTGGTCTCAGACACGGTCACACGGTCAGTCTATATATAATACTGAAATCAGTCATTATTATTATTATTATTATTCTTCAATTATAGATGTATGCAGTCAGAGACTATGACATCTATCTGAGAAATTTTAGTTCTCAGGGTTTTTCCTATATCTATAAAGTCAACTATTATACATTTACCAATTTCAAATATGCAAAATCAGAAAATTCCAGCTCAGAATACAAAAACTGTTTACAAATTACAGTATTTCAACACCTTCTGATACTTTGAAATCATTTGAAAATATCATGATGAAGGAAAAGAGAACATAGTCTTAAAGATAGACATATTAAATAGATAGATAGAAAAGAACAGAAAGAAATAAGTACAGTAAAGAGAGACTATAATAAAATAAAATTATTAAAAGATAGTGTATAGCTGTTTTAACAGACTATATTTAATCAATTTTCATCTCTTCATATTCAGATACTTCTGAATTCAGTCATTTTCTTATAACTGCTTGAGTTTCTGATAGAAAGTCTATTAAGTATTTAATCACTGTCTCAGTTGAGAATAAGAATCTCATATGTAATTGATTTAAATCATACTTCTTATTCAATCAGACTCTGAGACTATTGTATAATGTATAATGCATTACAATATGCTCAGGATTTTCATTTGCATTGTCAAATGAGTACTCTGTTGAATCAAATCTATCATTAAATCTTTGTATATAGGATTTGAACTAATCATGTTCTAGTTTCAGCTGAATTATAGATGAGAATATTATCTTTTTACATTTAATTGAATAAGATTTTCACTTTGATTTTATCTTAAATCTTGAATAATGTATACTCTTCTTTTATTTCTGCCTGCTTTCATTTCACTTATTGAAATAAGATTCTTTTATCTTTCTCTTTATGAAAGATCAGAATACTATTTTTTGAAGAGATCTGCTTAATTTTGAACTCTTTTTTGCAGCTGAATCAGTCAATTCATTATCATGAATATTCATATGAACAGGAACTCAGTGTAGATAAATTATCAGTTGTGATATTCTTTTGTTTTGAATTTTCAAAACACAGTGTAAAATCAGTTCAAGATTCATTTGATCATTATAAATCTGATTATTTCTAAGTCTTTTTAAAGCAGCTTGATGATTAGAGAATATTCATATCTCTTTCAAACTATTTCCTCTTTTATGAGATTTTATTTCAATGAGTTTGAAAGCTTTCACTATTATAAATAGTTCAGTATCAAAGACTTCAGATTCACAGCTGAAATTTCAGAAATCTGAGATAAAATTGATATTATCTTCAGTATAAGCAATGTCTGTATATAATCTATTCAAATTCTTATTTTTTCAGTCATCTGAGTAAATCAGAATAGAGTCTTTTATATTGATTGTAGAGATCTTCTTCAAATGCTGTTCATATTCTCTCTCTTTAGATAGTTCACTTATTTATAAGTCTGTGAGAGATTTCAGCTTTTCTCTTCAGAGAGATTTCAGCTTTTCTCTTCAGAGAGATATCTTTTCATGATCAATTTTCTCAATATTTAATGAAGAAAATTGATTTTGAATAAGTGAATATAGTCTATATAGTTGAGAGAGCATTTTCTTTAAAACATTATTCTCATTTCAATCAAGAAATCTATTTCAATCTAGTTCATTTTCTGAGTTAACTGATGAAAATAAAGAGAAGACTCTTTCTCTAATTATATGATTTAAGCTCATCTTTATGACTCTAAGAGTATAGTTTATACAGACTTTTTCAAATTGAATAGCAGAAGATGGAATTGAAGCTTCAATTTTCATTGCTTTAATAGAAGATGATTTGAATACTCTCAGAATTCTTCTCAAAGCTCTGTTTTATAGACTTTGAAAGAGTTTAGTGAAATTATGTTGATTATTTCATTAAACTTAAACTTCATAATCAGCTACTGAGATAATACAGACTATGTATAACTGTCTCATAGTCTGAAAGAATAGATCTCTCTCAGTATTTGATAATCTGATTATACTATTCAGTAGTCTCTCTGTCTTGATAATTCTTTGTTGAATATGATATTTAAAATTCAACTTGAAGTTTAACCATCCTTCTAATCATTTGATATTTAAACTGGGTTTAATCTCTCTATTTAAAAGAGTTAGGTATAGTTCTTTCTCATTGAATCTAGAAAAGAAATGAATTTATTCACTTTTATTTATATTAAATTGAATTTAATTAATATCTACTCTAACAAAGATTTTCTTTGCTGCTTTTTCAATCACTTCTAAATTCTTATTGATTATTTTTGAGCTGTAGACTAGATCAATATCATGCATATAACTTGAAGATTGCACTATTTTCATATCTCTATTCTTGAATAGATATGCAGTGTATATTACAAATAAAATGAGTGAGATTGAGAATTCTTACAGTACTTCTATTTTTATCTCAGTCTTGTCTTATTTCATTTCATCAAAGAATAATTATATGATTCTTTTAAATATAAAACAGTTAATCTATTTTCTTAGAGAAAGTGGCAGTTTTAACATTTTCAAAGTCTGAATTAACTTTGACTTTGAAACATAATCAAATGCTTCTTTTATATTAATAAAAACTGCAGTTGAGATCAGATCTTCATACTTTACTATTTGAATGTTATAAAGAACTAAGAGAACAGTGTCAATTACAGAGCATTGTTTTCTATCTCTTATTTATTCACTGAATAAAAGAGAATTATTAATAGAGTTTATAAAACATAGTTAAGTAGCTATTATCTTTTCTAAAACCTTTTCTAGACAGTTCAATAGAGATATTACTTTATATGACTTAGAAATTGAAGTTTTTCTATTAGATTTTATAAGAATCACTTTAGTAGCTTCTCTCCAGCATTCAGAATGATATTCATTTTTTAAGAGATTGAAAAAGAGCTCAAATTATTTATTCTTTAAGTAGAAGTATGTATTTTAAATAATTAAGTAATTGATAGAATCAGGCTCTGCAGCAGTTTTAACTAAACTTGAGAAGATAGCTGACTCTAATTCATCTTGTGTAAACTCAGGTCATTCTCTGTCATTTTCATTAATATAGTTGTGAAGTGATATATTCTCTTCCTCTGAATCTGAATCTGATGAGTTTTGAAAGGGAATTCTTATAAAAGCTTGACATTTTTTCTCAAAAGAATTTGCTGTATATAATTGATTCTGAAACTCATATTCTAAGGCTGAAAGTTTTGCTACATTTCTTGTTTTAGTATAGTTGAAAGCTTTAAACACTTTCTTTTCTTATGCTTCTTTAAGAAATTTATTTCAGCAGTCTGTTTTAGCTCTTTTAATATCTGAAAAATATTCATTTCTGACAGATTTGAACTCTTTATCAGATATTACATCAGTCTTTCAATCTCTTCTAGTAGTAGCTAATTGTTCTCTTCTCTCTTCTTTTAAAAGAGATTAAGAGACTTTTCAGTCAATTACTTTACAATACTTAATCTGAGAATTCTGTGAAACTTTTGTCTTTTCTCTAGCTTCTCTGTATCTGTCACTCCGATCTCTTTAACATAGTCAGATCTGTGAGAAAGTTCATTCACTGAGTTCTTAATTCTCTTAATATACTCTATCTTAAATCAGAACTCACTCAGTTTCTGAGCTTAGCAGATCTGTCATTATAAGAGTTTCTTAATTGAAGTAAACTATTGTAAACTATTATAATCAGTTCTCATAGTAATCACTATTATAAGACTCTTGAAATAGTGATATTAGTGATGAAAGAATTTCACTATTATAAAAAGCCTCTAATTATAAATATTATAATTACTCTCTGTAAGTTACATCTTCTGTGAGAAAAAAGTCACTGAAACTCTGTTCTCATTTAACTATAATTATGAGATAATTTCTGAAATTATAAAGAAGAAGATATCTGTATTTAATCTAGTTAAGAGTAGGAGATTAAAGTGCAATAGTATTACTGTATTTATAAATATCTATTTTAATCTTATAAAGACTCTGTGAGCTTCTGAAGTAAAAAAGTTCTTACAGCTCTTTCTTCTCAATACTCTTTTCATTCTTCATTTTTAAAATAATTTCTTCTTATTTTCACTCTTCAGCATATCTATAAGAGTCAAGAAGATTCTTATAAATATAAAGATAAACTATTTATAGAAATTTACAAAACTCAGAAAGATCTGAATCTTATAAATACTAGTTAACTTCAGTTATAATAGAATAGTCTTAATCTGTAAAGACTGAACTTGCACTTTATAAGATTAATATACAGTTCTATCTCATTCAAGATCTTTAACATAGTTTATATATACACAGTGTGTTCATTCTTCTTTACAGAGTACATTATTACATCATTCAGATATATTACTATAAAGACATTCAGATATATATAAAGTGTTTTATTAATAAAAGACTGAAACATTACAGAGATATTAATTAAATTAATAGATATTACTAGATATTTAAACAATCTCAATATAGTTTTAAATACAGTCTTTTATTTATTCTCAGACTATATTCACAGCTATGTATATATATTAATTACATTCAGTTGTGTGAATATGACAGCTTCTGTGAGACAGTTAATCACATTCTTAATCAGAGATAGAGAGTAGTAACTCTTTATAATCTTCAAGTTCAGATTATAGTAATTTATATACACTCTGAGATTTTCATTCTTCTTCTTTATAAATATCACAGAGACTTCTGCAGAGATCTGTAAAGATTGAATAAAGTTATTCTTTAGATTCTTCTTTATATAAGTCTACAGAGCTTCTGTCTCATAATAAAAGAGTATATAAATTAATTCTGAGAAGAGTTTCTACTCTTCTATTAAATCTGTTATTAGATTCTTCTTATAGTAAGATGAAAGCTCAGCTGTCTTAAATAAACTTAATATCTATATAAGATCTCAGTATTTCTCTGATATCTGAAGCTCAGTTTTCATAACTGTGAAATTTTCAGACATTTATAAAGTTATTATATAAATAAGCTTATATTCTCTGATTAACTCTGAAGTATTAACTGATTCTATCTTTATAACTAAGTCTGTTAACACTGATCAGAAGTATAAATCTGACTTATAAATAGCTATATATAAATTATATCTTTGAAGTTATATAAGTCTTAAGTATATATTATCTCTGATATTTATAATAATCATAGTTGCTGTAAATCTTCTTCAAGTTTCAGAGAGATTTTGTAACTTTAAAATAACTCTTATAAGTCTCTTCACTCTCAGATCTGAGTTCTTATACTCTGCTTATTATAAGAGCAGATTCTCAGTTTTCATTACTTAACTCATTTACTCTGTAAGTATTAGAAACACTATAGTAATCTAAGATTCTGAGTTTATTAATATTTCTATACTTGCAGAGTAGTAGTACTGCAGTGTAATCTCTCTCTATAAGTATGTATTTTCATTGAAGAAGTAATAGATTCAGATATCAGTTTTAAGACTCTTAAGAAGATAGTTACTGACTCTGTCTATAACTTCTTAAATTTCTATTTCAGTGTATTAAAACAGTTTATATGAAAATATTCAGATTTAAAATAGATAAAGCAGAGACTCTTTTTCTTAATCTCTTTATTATATACTTTATTCATAGAATCTTATAAAGCTCTCTCTTCTTTATTTTTTGCCCCGGTGCCGAATGATAATGCGGCCACCCAGTAGCACTTGCATGGAAACCCAAGCGCGTGGGTTCGGAAACCGCAGGGGGATCCATAAATCCCGGACTCAAAGCCCTCCAGGTCCTTTTTAAATCAGAGGGGGTCAAATCCCTCCCAAGAAATGCTCTAAGTTCCCGGGCCGGGGAAGTTATATCACAAGGTACCTAATTTTCCCCCCTTGGTTTTTCCCTATGTTCTTTTGTCTTGGCGAGGCTGTCTAGCTCTCCCTGTATACCCACCACTTGGCCCTGTATTTTAACATCACGCAAGGACTCATCATAAGCTCTGGTTGCATATGAGTATAATGAAAGAATAATAATAATAATAATAATCTCTCTTTATTTAACAGTTAAATATAAATCTCTCTATACTTTGTTATTTTTCTATAATAAATCTGTTCTCTATTATTCTAACTCTTATAGAGCTGATTAATAATCTACTCTCTATAAGTCTGTGATTCTCACAGTAATTTAGGAGTGATAAATAACAGTTATCAATTTCTTCATAGTTAAGACTCTGATAGCTGAATGATTAATGCGGCCACCTGATAGCGCCTTGGCGTGGGAAACTGAGGTGTGTGAGTTTGAAACCTGCAGAGAATACATTAAATCCGGAACTCAAGCACCTCAGGTTTCTAATAAATACAGAGGTGTACAAATCACTTCAACAAATTGCTCTATGTTCCTGAGATAGAAAGTTATTATCATGTGTATTTAATTGTTACTTCTTTGTATTTTCTATGTTCTTGTTATGTTGATATGATCTCAACACCTGTATTTCCTCCTGTATAATTCACACTTGGCCTGTATTTAATATCACACAAGAACTCATCATAAGCTCTGCTTGCATATAAGTATACTAAAAGCATAATAATAATAAATCTTCAGAGTTAAGAATTTAGAGTCTTATTTAATAATCTTATTCTGCATATTTTTATTCAGTCTCTTTATAAATATCATTATTCAGATTTTATTTCAGAGCTCTGTTATCACAGATCTTAATTTATATTATAATTTTATAAAATACTGTGAGTAGTCTTTATCAGATTTCTTATCTCTTTTTCTAATATTAATAGTTATAGCTCAGATATTCTTCATCTAACTTATAAAGTTCTTTAACTTATTCTTTAGATAGATCTTGAGAACTGATTGATAAGATCTCTTATAATTATTCACTAGATAATTTAGTTAATTCTTAGCTTTCATATAGTAGAGATCTGTTATTATATAGATAATAGCTTCTTCATCTTTTATATTATACAGTCAGACTTGTAAGTCAATTTCAAAGATAAACTTGTAAAAGCTTTTTAGATTATAATTCAGTAGATAATTATAAGCAGTTACAGCTTAAGAAAGTTTTCTTTTAGTTTATAGATATCTCTAAAGATTATATCTAGATACTCAGTTTAAGATTATTTACAGATAGTAAGTATTTCTTATAGAAAAATAGCTTAATCTTATAAGAAATACTTAAGAATATTCTTCACTGAAATTAATTTATTCATGAGTTCAGAGAGTTTCTCTGTCACAGATATAGAGAATAATATCTTATAAGTGATTAATAAGTTCTCTGAAACTTCTTTTATAAAAGTTATTTATAATTTAGATAACTGCTTCTGAGTGTCTGCAGTAGAGTTTACAGAGATTAAAGTATATAAGTGTCTAGTTCTTTCAGTTATAATAGATGATTACTGACTATCAGAGCTTGAAATGTAAGAATAAGTACTCACAGATAGTTATTCAGATATTCACAGCTTGACATAATATATACTAATAGCTACTAGAAGTATTCACAGTAGAAAGATAATTATAGAGATTTAATATATAATAGTATTTAAACTGAGTTATAAATAATAGTCATGAACTTCAGTCTATATAGTTGTATATAGTGAAGAGCTGCTAACTCTATTAATTACATAAGAGATGAAAATAGAGGTAAAGAATTCATGAGAAGTGAGATTTCTTACAGTACACTTTTATACATCTGTGTTTTTATTCTTATCTTTATTCTTTTTTACAGTTACAGAATCAGCCTGAGCCTGCTCTTTCACTTTACTGACAATCTTCTTAAATGTATGATTAATCAGCTGCTTTATTAAATCATTAATATTAATGTTTACAATTAATTTTTTATCAGTGAAGAAAAACATAGTCAGATGTATCTTAATAAATAATGTTTGATAATCTCATAGATTGTTGAGAAAAAGATTATAGTATATATTTTCAGTACTCTGACAGAGCTCTTTGTAATAAGAAATGAAGTAGTGAAAATATCTCTGAAAAGTAAAATAATCACTGTTCTTAATCTGTATTTTCATTAATTCTTTGAAGATGTTAACATGTTCTTCACTCAGTGATATTATGTATTTAATATTGATCTTGTTTTATAGAGCTGCAGTATTATCACCTTCTAAGATCTTAATAATAGTTTAAATATTACTAACAAGAGTTGACAGTATATATTTATATAAAGACTTGAAACAGATCTTTCACTTCTCAGAATCAATATAACATGTAAAAGAGAATTTTTATTAAGTTTTTAATAAGATGTTAATTCTATTAATAACTTCTATATTAGTTAACATATCAATACATCAGATCTTATAATTAGAACTGTTAAAGATAGTCACTGATTAAATTTTTAGAGTATATTTAACTTTCTTCTAGTATTTCTGTAACTTATCTCTCAGAGTATCTCTTGAGCTTTATAGAGAGCTAGATATAATAAGATATTGTATAATTTTAGCTGCAGTCAGTTAATTCAAAAGTATTATATATTTAAGATTCATAAGATTATCTGCAGTGTAATTGATGAGTTGATTCAGATCATTATTAAAAGCTAGCATTTTAAAGAAGAAAAAGAGAAAGAATTTATTAAATTAGAATAAATAGATACTGTAAATAAATCTAAATTTTAATACTGCTTTTCTTTGTTCTGAAGTACTTCTATTGTCTCATTATTGAATTTCACACTCTGATGAAAAGTGATATCACTCTTATCTTATAACTCAGAATTCTTCTTATAATAAGTGATTATTCTATTAATAAATTATCTAGAAAAACAGGTAATTCTAAGTCTTGAGCTGAATAATAAAGTAACAGACATATTACTTATATTGAAATAACTGCTTTTTTAAGATATGTAAAAACAGGTAACATTCTCTATAATGAAGAATGCATTTTTAAAAAAGATATAAATCTACTAATGAGCAGATTCAGAGAAAATAAAATATCTCTAATAAAAAGTAAAAGTCTTTCTAAAAAAGATAAACTATTCTTATCAAAATATTGATAAAACATTTTATAAAAAGGAAAAACATACTATTCAGACTATAATCTGTAGAATAGTTAAAGATTGTATTAATAGAGCCATTTATAAAGAGCTTAATATAGTGATTGATCACGTGATTTAAGGAGATTGTCACACGTGATAGCTGCAATGACTATAACAGTCAACAGAAAAAGTAAGTAAATGTTAATAAAACTGCAAAAATTAATAATTAGATATGTAAGAAAAATATGTAAGAAAAATATAATGGTTTAACAAGTGATTTTTTATAAGTAAAAACAGACAAAGCTTATCAAGTGAAAAAAACAATGTAAGAAAAAACATTTAAAATCTATTTAATATTCTAAGAAGATTAAAGCTGCAGCTACAGTTAAACATTTTATAGAGAAATAATACTAAAATGAATAGAAGTTTCAACTGTAAAAAGAGAAGAAAGAATATACTGTTAAATATTATAAAACACAGTTGATAAAAGAGATATTTACAAAGATTTTAAAAAGATTTATAACAAGATTAACAGTGAGTTCAAAACACTGTAAAAACTCTATACAATCTTCTGAAAATAGTAATAAATATTACACACAGATTTCTCTGAGAAAATCAAATGATATTTCTTCCCTGATATTTTCTACACTGTAATTTGATTCAATCATTTTAAAATTGCAAGTTTTATATTTCAGGTGGATTATTAGACCACGCAATTATTCTCTGAATTAATCATATATATTTATATGATGTATTCTATATGTACTTCTAATCTTTAATAAATAATATTAATATCTTACTGTATTCTTATGCTATGATTGAAAATTAACAGCTCTATAGAGTGCTTTTTGAAGTTCGTTGAGTGGTGACACCGGTGAGTCACGTTAATGCTCATGCCAAGAAATGTATGAGACCAAGATCAAATGGGACCCAACATGAAATTCATGGTCCCGCCGGCCAGTCTAGGACTGATGGTGAAGTTAAAAATATGAGACTCATGAATCCATCTTACTGGAATAGGTAATTTTTTTGTCCGTGCAGTGGTTGCAAAATCTGTCTAGTGTATCCAGTTTTGAACCACATTCAACTGTATACCTGGTTCATGCAAAGCAGCGGGACCGGCATGTTTTTTGCAATGGTTTTTTTTCGGGTTTGCATCATAGGATAACTTTTCATACTATCGCAATCGTTTATGAGGACATGGATAATGAGGCTAGAAGTTGAAAAGGACGACTCAGACTGTTGAATGGCCGTATAATTCTTGAGTCAACATCGGGATTTTGGATATATTCATGAGCAGTAAGTGATTCTCCATTGAGATAGATATAGAGCCAGCACACAGATATGTTACACACGAAGTATACTTGAATAAATTAAATTGACATGAAATAATGAAACTTATGGATATGCCGGGATATATGACCACTATCGTTAGACATGCTCAATAAACGCGCGCCGATATGAAAGCATAAAGCAAAGATAAAAAAAGAATACTAACCCAAGTTAGTACACTGTCAAACAACTAATGGCTCCATTCTTCAACACTTCAAAAAGCAAGCCTGGGAAACCAAACAACTCAGTATTTCCCAGGATTTGACTACCGTCGGTTACTGAGCCAGTCCAAGGTTTGCTGGTAGAGCTGTCCTCCCAGCCACCCAGAAGCTCGACGCTGCTTCCAGGACTGTCACCCCAGCCACGGTTGAGGACCATTCCTCTCTGAAGTGCCATTTCCTCGGATGCGCTCGAGTAAGAACCTTTCCAGATTCGTTTCAACTCGTCTGATAGCTGGTCATATGGGGTTTCCGACGTCAGAGGTTGTCCGGCGGAATTGATATTCAGGACCCAGCGGCTGCGCCTATGGCGATTGAAGGGATAAGACCCTGGCACGTTCCCATGTAGAAGTAGCTTTGTTACGACTAACTGCGGAGGTGAGGAGATTGTCGACGTATCGGGATGTGAGGAACCTGGAAACGGTGGTCCAGAAACGGTTGGATGGGAGATAAAGGCGTCGAACCCGTGATCAAAGTAGTTATAAAAGCACTCGGTTGCCAGCGAAGCCCGATCCTGTTGGAAAGCAGGAGAATTGTCACCATCCGAATCGTCTGTCACACTAGTTTCAGACAACGGGTCCATGTCTGTCGGGTCAGCAATGCGGCCTGGAGAAGGGCTCGTACGTCGGAGGTTCGTGTTACCAAGTGCTTGGGTCCCGTGAATTGATATACGTCGATCATTTTTCCGATAGATAGCATCTGGAGGGCCAAATTCTGCTACAAGATCCTGCGGTGTCGTCTCTGAGAGGGAAATGCAAAATGATGGACCCATTCTGCGGAAGAATTCCACCCTACCTGCACCATGTACTTTGACTTCCTCAATTTCATCTGCGACCGACTCTCGATTTTTCCCCGCGAGTGCAGTTGATCTGGGGTATTGGGGCGTTCGAGTCAACAAATTAGAGCGGCCATCTGCCCATGACGATCCCTGGAAAACAGCCATCGAAGTAGCGGGAGATGCGGCAGATGATGACATTAAGGAGACGAAATCGCATTGCTCAGACCAGGCAGACTGAAGCAAGGGGAATGAGAAAGCGATACCGGGGTAGGAAAGAACGTATGTTCCGTACTTTGAGCCTGAGGAACTGGGAATAAACTCCCCTGGATAGGATGGCCCAAACATACGATTGTAGACATGACGAAAGCTTGGCCCTAGTTGCGGTGACTGGTCCATGGGTTTCGTGGCTTTGAGGACGTCGTGGGATTTATATGCGAGAGGAATTTTGGTGAAATCCAGGACTTCTATCAAGCGCAGTCTCTGGTCAGGACCATCGAACCGCAGGCGCATGCCATTGGCGGGCAAGCTTAGCAGGATCGGGGCGTGGATAGGATCGGACGAGGAGTACGACAAATCGATAGAGGGGTAAGTGTGGGGATGGGCTTTGAGGCGGGTTATGGTATTATATAGTGAGGCTCCCAAGGCTAATAGCGAAGGACCAGTTAGCACATCCTATCAACATAGCTATAGGTACAAATACAGGAGGCAATCGTACTCAGAAACCCAATCCCCCTCCCAGGGAAGATCTGGGCTGGGGTTGTATTTCTCGACGTGGTCATGGTAATGGGATTAGCGCAGTCATACGCGCTAAGTGGGCATATTAGGTGTTTGGTTCGAGAGATGCTTAAGAGGGAAGATGATCATGCAACACTGTAGTATGTGTAGTGCAACCAGAAGCAGAAATGATGGTCCACTGTCTGACGCGAGCCTCTGATATATATAATCTATATATAGACACCGCGAGACAGAGGGACGTTGGAACGATGGCAAGCAGCGAAGAAGCAAGTTGAAAACGGGCTTGGCGTTCATTCCACAGAAGCGCGTGATTACGTCAGAGCACCGAATCGGGGCGATTCCGCAGGAAGAAAACACTAGGTGTAGGCTACTGGGGCAAAAGAGCCAGGTATCACAGAGTACTACTCCTCTCAGTGACTCCTATACAAATTAACAGACTCTGACACTTTTCTCTGCACACATTCTGTGTACTATGAACTTGATCTTAGCTCTCTAGTTACTTCAGTCTCAATCATATACCCAGTATTAACAACTAACAACATCCCTCCTTCATCCCTCGCTACCTAGTATCTATTCAGCTAACCACCCATGGCTGAGTCCTCAAACGTTGACACTTCCCCCATTTCGCCCGTCGAGCGGCGCAACTCGCTAGAGAAGTATCTCCAACACCGTCCCGAGCCGCAAGATTTGAAAGAGAGACATATCCTCCTCGATACCAATCTTGCTCCGTATGTTTGCCCTCTCGGTCATTCCTATCCCCAAATTTGAAAGGTCCCAAACTCGCTAACACCACCCCTTTGCGGCCAGGTCCCTGCAGGCAGCACAACAGGAGTTAGCCCGTCAGAAGGCTGCAGATAGCCTCAAGAAGCATCTGGAGAAAAGGCCCGATCGCGAAGACCTTGTGGAGAGTATGAATTCATAACTATCCGACATCGGCTTCCCCAGTAATGCGTAGCAGCCTAACACCCAATCCAATATTAGGAAACATCATCCCACCTTCCACCGCTGCTCCGGCTCTCCAGGCCAATGCGCGTGAGCTAGAGAAGCATATGCTGGCTGATCATCTGGAACATAAGATCCAGAGCCGCCCCAAGCCTGAGGAGCTCATTCATCTCGGGATCCTTGATGAGAATGAAGACCCTACCCACCCAGCTCAATAGGGGGATGCTCAACGGTTATGCTAGATGCTATGTATGCCCGTACCCAGCGAATCGATGATGGGTTGACGAGATTCATGGAGTTCTTTATTTTCTAATTCTGTGCGCCTCTGTTTGCTTTGCTCATGGGATGGGACTATATCTTCTCTTTTTCAATCATCACAGATCGGCTTCAGAATTGTACGGTCGGATGATCCGAAAATATTTTACCCGGTCATGTTCTATTATGATGCGATTTTCTGGCCTTGATACACATTGCGCCTTTAGGATGACTAAACCCACCCAATGGGATTGATATCCAGTCGTGGGTTCGTAGTGGACCCGTCCGTCAATGATTAAATGAAGCATGATATTGTATTTAGCAAAGTGAATTTTTATTATTTCCTCTGGTAAATACTGGCGCTTCGCAATGGATGGTACTTATCAAGGTACGGAACCTTGTACCCAACAAGGCATGTGGCACTATCAAGTGTCTTATAGTCACAGCATACCCACCAAGCCTCATCGCGGTAGTTATCCCGCATTAAAAAACTCACACTTTTATGGCCTATTGCGTCATAAAACACGCGAAAATTTTATTTGTTTTTCGTAAACCTTGACTCCTCGCCCAGTTATCAAAACAGATGCTCATCATACACCCGTAGACCAGAGGAAACGTGATATTAATTAGTTAAGACAGAATACAGATTCAATAGCTCTCTACCTGAGGGGGGCCGGTCAAATCCGGAATCCATCCCCCAGGTCGCTCGCTTCCCCGTACAAGCAAACCATAGGCGGCCCGCTCCACCTTCTCCACGCACCTCTGCATCACCTCTAGCTTTTTTCCGAAGTCCCGGTTCAAGCTATGTCCCCGCGGTACATTTATTGATTCAAACATGGCACGAAGTTGCCGTAGGTCTAGCAGGATGCTACCACGACTAGTGTCCTTCTCGTTAGAGCCAGTAGGCGCAGCACCATCGACGGACATGGTTTTGACGGAATCAGCCGCCATTGTTGTGATGGCAAAGCGCATCATTTCTCCCGTCAAATCGAATAAGCCTAGGATGTAGTCCGCCTCCGTCACGAGGATGCCTGGAGGTAATGACTCGGTCACGTCATCAAGGGACATGAGTCGCTGGGTCTCTACATAGTGTTGGAATGTGGCAGCTTCGATGTATTCCTGGATACCGGGGCTGATTTGCCATTGGTATCGGTGCTCGTTGATTCCAGCCAAGTCGGGTACGACGGAGTTGAAGAGGGCAGTTATTTGCGCTAGCCGTTCTTGGTTGTCCTCCGTGATGTTTTTGGGGAGGGGTTTATTCAGAGCGCGAACTCGATGCAAGGAGAATATACTGTGAATCAATCAGCCTCTCAGCTCCCATGCAAAAGGAATCCAGAGCCATCGATTCCGGATATCTGGCATACATCTTTTTACTCAGAGCCGTAATGTCTCTTGAAGCTTTAATCACACGTTCTCGGCGGTCATGGTGCTCGTCTAGATCGCCGCGGAAAGTGTTGAAAATTGACCGAATGGTGGATGTGTCTCCATCTATGCTGCTGTCGTGGGGTGTCATGTCTGATTTTGGATCTTGGGCTAGGTCGCCTACCCAAGAGCGTTTGGTCCCAGTCATATGGGCTATTCTTGTGCGGGTTGGATAGTAGAGTTGATATCTAACCTACAAACCGTCGCGAGGATGTAGCGGCCGCTTATCTCAGCAGGCTCACCCCTGTGCTGTATTGGCCGGCCCAAGCGTTTTGACCTACCAAGTCAGATCACATGGCACATCATTAAAGAGAAAGTACGGCTGCCTTTATCTCAGCAAGCTCAGACGCTTCTCCAGATATTCATTGCTGTTTTAACACTGATTGATGATTATGTCATGAGCTAACCTCAAATAGTAAAATCAGGTCATGTGAGTGATGATATCTTGCAAAGTGTCTGAGAAGAAACAGTTCCTGGTTGTTAGCAACATGAGAACAATTTACTCAGTATTCTGAGTATGAAAGACAATAGGTTCATCATTTCTGTATCATCTTAGAACCTTAGAATAACAATGTTCTCATAATGTATCTGATTTTTATATTCATATCTCAAATTCTTAGAATAGAAGTATCATCTTAAAGTTAACTAGTAACGTAATCAACCACTCAACGCCAGTCTACACTCAACGCCCGCTCCTGTAATTAGACTGACCGTGTGACCGTGTCTGAGACCAGGACCAGATTTTTTGATAGTTTCATTACCAATTTGACTGATCTCATTACATAGTTTTAACATTAAATAGTAGTCTCATACTATCTCAGTGAGACTTACTGTTTACTCTTATTATATTTTTCAAATAAGATTATGATTTTTACTTCTCAATTTAAATTATTTTTATTACTTTAAATAACTTTAAATCTTATTTAAGTATTATTAAAAAGTGTTACTTTTTAAAAAATTAAAAATAGTCTAAAAAAAATCTTAAAATGTCTTATTATTATTATTATTATTATTATTCTTTCATTATACTCATATGCAAGCGGAGCTTATGATGAGTCCTTGCGTGATGTTAAATACAGGTCAAGTGTTGATTATACAGGAGGAAATACAGGTGTTGAGACCACGCCAAGATAACAAGAACATAGGAAAATACAAAGGAGTGACAATTAGATACATGCGATAATAACTTCCCAGCCCAGGAACATAGAGTGATTCATTGGAGCAATTTGTACACCTCTGTATTTATTAGGAACCTGAGGTGCTTGAGTTCCGGATTTAATGTATTCCTGCGGGTTTCGAACCCACGCGCCTTGGTTTCCCACGCCAAGGTGCTACCAGGTGGCCGCATTAACCATTCGGCCACCGGGGCCTTAAAATGTCTTAAAATAGTAACTTTATCTTAAGAATGAGATTAAATAAGTTTAAATAAGATTACTTTCTTATTTTTTTCAAGTCATGATATGACGGACTGCGTCTGATCAATTATATAGATTATTTCATTACACTTTATAGATTCTTCTGTTTCACTTTTGAATATATACACTCTGATTCTCAGTCATTCTCAATTATTAATTCTCAGTCATCACAAATGTGTATGCTCTGATACACTTCAATTCTCAGTCATTCTCAATCACTGATTCTCAGCTGTTATAATTGTGTATAAATATTCATCTCAATTACTGATTTTCATACTTTCTCTTTCTTTTCTTCTCTAACATTTTTCTCTTTGTTATATAAGACCTATTAATATAATACTGATCTATTCAGTGTAGGCCTCTTATACTAGAAAAATGTTCATTATCTTCTTATTAGAAATGATTATTCACATATTATCTTCTCATTAGAAACAATTATTCATTGAGAGATATTTAAACATGTAATAATATGTAAGAAATAGAGAAACAGTCAAACAGTTAAGTGAATACTGAGTTCTCAGATAGAAGCTTACTCATCAGTTACTCTGACTCTGTAATAAGATCTTATAAAGAAAGTAAGATTTTATAAGAGAATATCAGTGAAAGATCTGAGAGTTCTGACACTCAGATATATGAGAATACAATTATACTTCTTCAGATTTCATAAATATTATACATTTGATAAAATAATATAATCATGTCTAATAATAATATAAGAGAACTCTTGAACACAAGTATAGAAGTGATATCACAGTGACTCTGAGCAATGTTGAAATTATAACAACAATAAATAGCTGATATGCATGCAACTTAACAACATCAATATGAAGAGATTCAATAATTATCATAATAAGAAACTGATGCAATTTCAACATTTACAGAATTGAATATAAAAGCACTGAAAGAATACTTAGATACTCTTATATATTTCAATACTTCTGATCTCACTCTCTACTCATCATGAAGAATGAAAATGCTCATGAAACTGAGTGTAGATGAAGATATTATCAGCTCATTAATCAATCAAGATTGATATATCAATAAATGATTGAAGAATCATATAAAACAGAAGTTTCACTCATAAATGAAAGCATGTAAATCAGTGTTATAAACATCTGATAATATTATTAAATATCTTGATATTCTGTTCTGAGACACTGTCATGCAATAGAAAGTATTAGATTGATTACAGAGTATCTGACAGAGAAACACTTCTCTTATAACATTTATCTCTGACTTCAATATCAAGAATCTACAAGCAGGTGATCAATCTTGAGAGAATTGAATAAAGATTAGTATACTTAAGAAGACATTAACTTTCAAACTCTTACAGACTCTTAAAAGTATAGATGAAGACCAGACTTATAAATATTTCTGCATACAGCTTCAGACATTGAACAACTGTCATATTAAGCTCAAGAGTATATAGAACAGTGATAGAAGACATTACATCTCAGTAACTTATATATCTGTGCTGAAGAGAAGTAACAGCAATGATACAGATATCATGAACTGAATAGACTTAAATATCTATACATAAGCAAGAGTTTCTGCTGTTTAAACAAGCTTCTGAGTTTCTGAGATCACTTCTGAAGAAGTCACTGATCAATGTCAATGTGAAGTATACATTAACTGTAATCAATTAGAACATATCACTTTCAACTGCTGATCAACCTATGTGTCTTCACACTCAAGAGAAAGATCAGCATCTTCTCAATTAAGAGAAAGATCAGTGTCTGCTCATTTGAAGAATGAATCAGTGTCTGTTCATGACAATCACACTGCAGTGA
>NW_003101654.1:108551-111213 GCF_000003855.2 Blastomyces gilchristii SLH14081 | reverse complement strand
AGAAATAGCAATGAATGCAATTCTTGTATCTACTGTAGTTGATAATATATATAATATGAAAGCCATGATAGACAGTAATCTATGTCACTATGCAATGATAAAATCTTCAGTTGTAAGATATTATAACCTTCAGTGTATTCTCTTATCAAAACCTCAACTTCTTGCAGAATTTGATGATTCAAAAGACATTTGTATCTGTTACATAGTGAAACTAAATATAGATGTGAGAGAACATTAATATGAAGATGTCTATGCATATGAAGTTGATAATCTCAATTATAACCTTATATTAGAACTTGTCTGACTATCTGAATAAGATATGTTATTGAATACTTGAAACAGAAGCTTGATATTCTCTAACAATGATAGAATTCATGAAGATGATATTCACAAGATTATGAATCTGACACAGATCTCTGTCAACATATATGAAATGCTCTGAGAAAGAAGTCACTGATAGTAGAATTATATAACAATCTATTCTGTCAGTCTGATCACTATTAAAAAGGCTTTAGAAAAGTTATTCTATGTTATAATAACAGATTCTCATACAAAACTTTCTCAGTAATATCATCAATATCTAGATGTCTTTCAATAAGACAATATTATAAACATACTCTTCTTACAAGATTCTGAAGTGAATCACAGTATCAAGTTAAAGAAAAAGAATGATAAGAATTCTGAACTGTCATGAGACTCTCTTTATAACATGTTCTGAGATGAACTTCTTCTTCTTCAAAAGACACTCAATAATCTGATGAATAAAGAATTTATACACATTAGTAACTCTTCTGTCACAGCCTCTATTCTCTTTGCATAGAAATCAGATGAAGGACTCTGATTCTGTATAAATTATTGAGAATTGAACAGATTAACATAGAAAGATCATTATTCTTTATCTCTTATCAATGAAACTCTAGCTCACATTGAATAAGCTCAATAATTTACAAAGTTAGATATTATTACTGCATTTCATAAAATCTGCATTGTTGAAGAAGATAAGTAGCTTACAGTATTCTGAACATGATATAATCTCTTTAAATGAGTAGTCACACTCTTTAAACTGATCAATGTTCTCAGTACATTTCAGAAGTATATCAACAAAGTACTCTGAGACTTTCTTAATGAATTTGCATCTATATATCTAGATGACATTCTCATCTTCACTGATAAATTCAGAAAGAAAGATCAAGAGTATGTGTAAAGAGTATTACAATGACTATAAGAAGCAGAACTATCAATTGATATTAACAAGTGTAATTTCAAAGTCAAGAGTACTAAATACTTAGATTTCATCATAGAAGCTGATAAGAAAATCTGAATGAATTCTGAGAAGATCTCTGCTATTCTTGAATGAGAAGTCTCACACACTGTGAAAGATATACAAAGCTTCATCAGATTTACTAACTTCTATCAGTGATTTATACAAAACTTCTCAGATATTATGAGACTACTTACAGAACTCACTAAGAAAGACTCAGTATTTTAATAATCAGTAGATGCTGAAGCTGCATTTACATAGATGAAGAAGATATTCATTAATATCTCTCTGCTGATAATATTCAATTCTGATTGTAAGACAGTTATTGAAACTGATTTCTCTGACTATGTAATAGAAGAAGTGATATTGTAATATAATGATGAAGATATTCTATAATCATGTACTTTCATCTCTAAGAAACTGAGTTCTACTGAATGCAATTATGAGATCTATGATAAGAAACTTCTTATAATTATATACTGTTTAGAAGAATGAGACTCTGAACTCTGAAGTATCTTTAAATTTGAGATAGTCACAGATCATAAGAAGCTCAAATACTTTATAACTATCTGTAAACTCACTGAATAACAGATACAATAATCTGAGTTTCTAAGTCACTTTCATTTTATAATACACTACTGTTCTGACAGTCAGAACTTGATAACAGATGCTCTCTTATAATGAGAGTAAGATATATCATTCAATGTAACAGATACTCACTGAATGATTTGAGAGCATCAGCTCTTGAATCTGAAGATACTAGTTAATCAAGATAAAACAGCTCACAGCACTATATATGCTTCTCTGATTAGAACTATCACTGATATCTCAACTTCTTTTAAATCAATATTAGATGAGCTATGAGATACAGCAGCTTAAACTGATAAACTTCTTCAAGTACTCACTGAAGCAGTATAATAAGAAGTACTCTGATTCCTCTCAGAATTACATATAAGAACTGACATCTCAGAATATTTAATTGATGATAATAATGCTCTATAATTTCATGAATGACACTGAGTCTCTCACTCTGAATTCTTACACACTCAGATAATGCAAGAGATGTATGATTCACATATGACTGATCATTCAGACTGTGAACAACTGTATAGAATGATCTCTCAAGAGTTCTATTAATTTGAGATATTAAACAGCATCAGATACTTCATCTGAAACTGCAATCACTGATCTTTCATTCTCTCATGAAAGAACTGTAGAAAAGATCTACTGAAATCACTCAATGTTTCTAATAGAATCTGATGAGATGTAGTGATTAACTTCACTATTGATCTGTCTGAGAGTAAGAGTTATAGAAACATTCTGATTATTATTGATCAACTAAGTAAAGATGTAATATTGAAACCTTCTAATAAGATGAATGCTGAACAAGTTACTAAAGTC
>NW_003101654.1:106567-108432 GCF_000003855.2 Blastomyces gilchristii SLH14081 | reverse complement strand
GATTATACATCTGTCTGTCAACTGTCTATCATCTCAAGACTGATGATGCGTTAGAATTAATAATTCAGACTGTAAAGAACTATCTCTGTAAGTTCTTATAACTATTTACAAGATAATTGACATGACCTGCTTCTACACACAGAGATTGCTATCAATAAACAAGATGCTGTTTTAACAGATATAAGTCTGTTCTTT
The DNA here is from genome assembly GCF_000003855.2 of Blastomyces gilchristii SLH14081. Taxonomy (NCBI): domain Eukaryota; kingdom Fungi; phylum Ascomycota; class Eurotiomycetes; order Onygenales; family Ajellomycetaceae; genus Blastomyces; species Blastomyces gilchristii. Next base: position 108,237 of record NW_003101654.1, on the reverse strand, counting down.
TCTTACACACAGTTATTACATAAAGATGTCAAATCTTCTAGAGATCACACAGTTCACACTAAATCTCTGCAGTTCAATTCAGATCACTGATAATATAGTAATAAAGCTTTAAGATATCTGTGACTAAGCAGAGATCTTCATGACAACTGTGAAACAAGATCAAGAGAATTAAATCAATGTTCATCAAGATCTCACTAAACAATATAAGATAGAAGACTTGATGTGATTAAATCTTAAGAATATACAGATCACACATTCATCTTGTATAGAAGACTTGATGTGATTAAATCTTAAGAATATACAGATCACACATTCATCTTGTACACTGAATTACTATTATATCAAGTATAAAGTAATAGAAGTTCTAGATAGTTATAACTACTGTCTTGATATATCATCAGAGATTCATGATATCTTTTATACAAGCTTGCTTCACTGTGCTGTCACTGACTTATTCTCTTCTTAACTGACTTCTGACTGACAGCCGCGAGGCATCATAGAAGAAGATAATAAGCTTGAGTAAGAGATTGAGAATATTCTCAATGAGAGACTCTGCAGCTGTGACTGATAATATCTCATGAAATGAATCAGCTATAATCAACTGATGTGAACTTCAAGTTTCATGTTATCTGAAACAGTGATTCTTGATCAATGAGAACTGCTTCTGAAAAGAGAGGGCTAATATAACAGGCTGCATCTGATCAATTATATAGACTATTTCATTACACTTCATAGATTCTTTCACTTCACTCTCAAACACATACACTTCAATTCTCAGTCATTCTTAATTGTCAATTCTCAGCTGTTATAAATGTGTACACTTTGATATGCTCTGATTCTCAGCCATTTTTGATCACTGATTCTCAGTCACTATAATTGTGTATAAATATTCATCTCAATCACTGATTCTCACACTTTCTCTTTCTTTCCTTCTCTAATGTGTTTCTCTTTATTATATAAGACCTATCAATATAATACTGATCTATTCAGCGTAGACCTCTTATACATGATTTCATTTTAAAATCTGATATATAGTTACTTTGCATGTTTTTTTAATGACTAGTCTGAGTGAAATTCATGTCAAGAAATGTATGATATCAGATCAAATGAGATTAAATGTGAAATTCATGATCTCAGTGACCAGAATTACAGGCTGTAATTCTATTTCAATCAACTTCAAATATTAATATCTCAATGAATATTCATCAAAAACTATTTTAAAAAATGAATCTAATAATTTACAGATATATATTATATTATATCAAATTTTTATAAAAAGATAATATATAATTATTAATTTATTAAACTTTGTAAAAGACTATTTTAAAATAAAATACAGAGTATATATTTATAAATATATTAATAAATATTGATTATTTTTATATAAAATTTAAATATAGTATAGATTATATATATTTCTAATACTATACAAAATTTTATTTTAAAATTCTTATTTATTATTGATTTATTTAGAATTTTATATCACTTTTTATTTTTTAAATACTACTTTTGTAATAACTATGTATTATTTATATTTTTTAAACTTATGAAAAGAGCCCCCATTTTCTGCGGGCGGGTAGCTATACCTACACTCAATGGAACTTTTTGAAAAATCAAAAACACCAGGCAAATATAGTTGTCCGCCAATGACGCTTTTTGAACTAAAGCAG
>NW_003101654.1:98506-106466 GCF_000003855.2 Blastomyces gilchristii SLH14081 | reverse complement strand
ATTGTATTTTATTTTATAATTAAATCTATATTTTAATCAATTTTAATTATATTATAATAATTTTGAATTATATTATAATATAAATCTTGATATTTATAAATTACAAATTAAAAAGTTAAAATAATGAATATTGATTGAGATATTAACATTTGAAGTTGATTGAAATAGAATTACAGAGGCGGGCGTTGAGTGTAGATGAGCGTTGAGTGATTGATTACGTTATGTTTTTAAACACAGAAATTTCGATTCAATTTCTCATATAAAAAAAAGCTCTTAGAAATTCTGAGATTAAAAAATATAATCATTTTTAAGAGTATACATCTATAGATTTTTTTAAAATATTAAAGAAATATTTCTATTCTTCTTCTCTTTAACTATAAGCTAAGGTGATTTTCAAATCTCAAAGATATATAAGTATATAATAATAAAAAGTCAAAGTTGAAGAATCTGAAAAATTCTTGTAAATCTCAGAAATCTTTATTAAAGATAAAACTGTTTCTTCTCAAACTCTCTAACAAGCATTACTCTGAGTACATAACTTGTATTAAAAGTAGATTAGTATCATGCTGAATTAATAATATTGTAATCTACTGAAACTGAGTCAGAGAGTCTGAGTCTGCTGAGATAAGACTGTATAGACTAATTATATAATCATATCTGAAACTAGAACTAGAATATTTAATAATCTTATTATTACTTTGACTAATTTCATTACACAGTTTTAATATTAGATAGTAGTTCTATACTGTCTCAGTAAGACTTACTGTCTACTCTTATTACATTTTTTAAATAGAATCATGATTTTCACTTCTTAATTTAAATTATTTTTATTGCTTTAAATGACTTTAAATCTCATTTAAGTATTATTAAAAAGTGTTACTTTTTAAAAAATTAAAAAAAGGCTAAAGAAAACCTTAAAATGTCTAAAAATAGTAACTTTATACTAAGAATGAGACTAAGTAAGATTAAATAAGATTATATTCTTATTTTTTCTAAGTTATAGTCTTATGTTAAGATCTGATACATAGTTACTTTACATGTTTTTTTAATAATTAGTCTCAGCAAGATTCATGCTAAGAAATATATGAAATCAGATTAAATGAAATCAAATATAAAATTTATAATCTCAGTGACTAGTCTAAAGCTGTCTACACTATATAGTAATATTTGAGTAAAATGAGTTTTTTTATGTTTTTTATACTAGTGTTATCATGAGTACATATCAAGCATATTTATTCAATTTGTAATTAAATACAGATGATTAATTAAAAATCTACTCAATATAAAGTTATAAAAAATTAAGTCTAACTAAATTTATATAATTAATATATATGTAATATAATTGATTATTTAATGAAATAAATTTCTTAATAAGAGTCCCGGGTTAATTAGCTGTTCTATCAGCAGTGTACAGAGAGCGCTATTAAAAGAATTGCGCTGCTCAGATTCAATTGATACAGCTAAGAAATATCAGTATGTTTTAGTAAGTAATTACATTTAGCTTCTAATCACTCTGCATTCTATTTATATAAGCTTGTCTGACTACAAAAGCTCTCATAGTGGCTCTTAAATCACTCTATTTTAACAAGTTAAATGCTGAAATCATGGAAATCACTTAGATCTCAAAGAGTCAAATCATCTGTATATAAACATGCAATTAAACACAGATTTAATTCTGAATTATCACATATTATACTTCACAATGAATGACTTAGAGATGCTCTCAAATCTGACTGATTAACTCAGAAAAGTAATAGTATTAAAGATACTATTCTTACAAAAATTTAACATGATTAATAAAGATTATAGAGTTAGAAGATTATAATGCATATAGAGAAGAAAGACAGTATAAGTAGATGAGAAAATAGAATACTTATTAAGCTGTGAGTTCAGTATAAATAATAGTGTGAATTTCTGCCAAGATTGATTGCACTGTTTAACTGTCTTTTTACCAGCTTAATTCTTTTGATAGCGCTCTCTGAACTGATGATAACTTAGCTCTTTTACCTCAGTAGTCTACAGATATTTCTTATTATATATACAGAAAACTTAACTTTAGAAAGTAGAAAACTTGACCTCACTAAGTGCATCACTTGACCTGATTACATAATCATGACTCTGACCTCGCATAATACAGTAATAATCAGTTGATAATTGACTTTTAATCTTTCAATTCACTTATTCAATTATTTACTCAACTCATTAATCAATCAAAGCATGTATAACTGATTCATAATTGATTCAGTGAATAGTTAAATTCTTATAAAATATAAAGACATGTTTTACAGAATTTTAAAATATATTAAGATAAAAATATTTAATAATTGATGCTGAATTAATTGTTAAGAAATTATAGTAATAAAAATAGACTTAATCTGTATTATTTAAGTAATTAACAATGGATTGAAAATCAGTTAATAATTAATTCAGTCTAAATTATATAAATACTTACTTTATTATTAAATTCAAGAATAATTTCAGTAATAAATTAATTATTACTAAAATTAGTAAAGTCTTCTTCATATATAAAAGTTATAATAAGAGAAGAATTATTTTACAATTAATTAAGAATTAATTATAGAATTGATAATAAATAATTAAGTGATTTCAAATTATAAGAAATGATGTATTAAGTAAAATCAGATAGAGATATAAGTAGAGTGATCATATGACTGTGTCTGAGATCAGAATGAGAATATTTGATAGTTTTATTATCAATTTAACTGATCTCATTACACAGTTTTAAAATTATATAGTAGTTTCATACTGTCTCAGTGAGACTTACTATCTACTCTTATCACATTTTTCAAATAAGATTATAATTTTCACTTCTCAATTTAAATTATTTTTATTGCTTTAAATGACTTTAAATCTCATTTGAGCATTATCAAAAAGTGTTACTTTTTAAAAAATTAAAAATAGGCTAAAGAAGACCTTAAAAGGTCTAAAAATAGTAACTTTATGCTAAGAATGAGACTAAATAAGATTAAATGAGATCACTTTCTTATTTTTTCTAAGTCATGATTTCATTTTGAGATTTAATATATAGTCACCTTGCATGTTTTTTTAATGAATAGTCCCAGTGGAATTTATATTAAGAAATGTATGAGATCAGATTAAGTGAGATTAAATATGAAATTTATAATCTCAGCAGTCAGTTTAGACATGAGTTACACTTATAAGATTAGCTTATATAATAAGATTAAGTAATATACTTAGCAAGGTTAAGTTTTCTATATATATACTTAATCTTACTAAGTATATTATCTAATTTTATTACATAATCATGTCTCTAATCTGTAGAATAGTTAAAGGTTGTATTAATAGATATAGCTATAAAGAGCTTAATATAGTAATTGATTACGTAATTTAGAGAGATTATTACAGTTAATAGCTGTAATAGCTGTAATAATCAACACTCTCTCTCAAGAGAATAATAATTATATACAAAAATACTCAATTCATCAAGATAGTCTATTCAAATTAAATAAATATGTAAAATTAAGCATTTCTGACTTTTCCGCCTGTAAGACCTAGTAAAATTATGAATTATATAAATATCACAGTGTTTAGAGTTTTAGTGAGTTTATTTACTATTATCTGAGTGCAGTAAAGTTTAAATCAATGACTGTCTAATTCAACTGTTAGTGTGAAAAATAAAAATGTGTGTTAATATACTTACTTCAGACTGTAATAACTGCGACTTTTATAAGATTTATAATTCTCTTATTATCAGTGAGAATCTGTGTCAGAGATATAGTGATAAAATCAAGCTTAATTATAAGATTCTGAATTTATGTTACTTTGTAGACTGTCTCACTAAGAGTCATATATTCAGTCTCATTAGAACTTAGACATATATAAGACTGCTTCACTGAATAATATAAAATCAGATTATCTGCAAGCTTAAAAATGTAACTGAATATTAATTTTCTATTATTATTCAAGAGACTCACTCACTCAGAATCTGAGTAGTTAAAGAGTAAGTAGAAATCATCAGAGAAAGCAGAGAAAGTAAAAGAATCAGTGAGAATAGAAGAATTGATAAGAATGAAAGAATCAGTGAGAATGAAAAAATTCTTATACAGACTGTATCTGTAGAAAATGCTTAAATTCATTATCTCTTTTAAATAACATATAACATATAACAGAGACTTTCAACATTGAGATATTAAATTAACATTTCATTGAGTGAGTAGTAAGACAGTGTAAGTAATATTAGAGTGTGTTTTAATCACAAGATATTGCAAGACGCTTATATTATATTAATATCATTACATGGTAAAATTAGTCTCTTTCTCAGATATTGAAGAATCATCAATACAGAATTTATTCTTTATTACTATTTTAATAATAACTCTATTATTAAGGTAGAAATCTTTAATAAGATATTTAATATATTGATAATGTATTAACTCAATTTCTTTATTAGAACAATTGACTTTCATGCTTAAATACTTAGTTAATTAATGTAGATTCTTGACTTGCAATTTCTCACTGAGTATACTCACTAGTTAATCAGCATACTCAGAAACTTCAGATATAATGTTAAGATTATCAATATAGATTATAATATATAAGTGATATCTAGATATATAATATCAGACTGCTAAATCATAGATACTGACGGTAAAATCAACATCGCTTAACAGAGTCATTAAGTAATTATATCAGATCTTCACTGCAGAGTTCAAACTGTATAAACTACTCTCAATGACACAGATAAGTGTTTTCAGTGAATCTGTCTTAAATCTGATAAGTTGTCTTATATAAACCTTCTTCATGAGGCGCTCATACAGATATATTATCACTATATTCACTTAATAAAATGTTCAACTGTGTAGTACTGCTATGATAAAAAGAATATAATTAACTGTATCAGTAATAACAGAAGTATAGATCTCTTCTCTAAAACTCTTCTTAAGTTAGTTATTACAAATTACTTAAAGTGATTTTCTAAGAATATTATCAGAATCAGTATTTAAGTTCACAGATCTATCTTTTTAAAGAAATACTTAAAAGTCTGAAGTAATTAATTCATTCTTCAGAATGTCAGATCTCAGAATTAGACTTTATATATTACATCTCTTCAGATTAGTAATCTTATATTATATGAAGTTCTTTCAATAATTATCTACTGTTTCTGACTGTGATGTGACATTTTTAGAGAATTTCAAAAGATTATCTGTAACAGAGCTCGAAGTATATGTAGTCAGTAATTTCATAAGCTGTAATTATACAGAATTCAAATCATCTATAAGAGGCCTACGCTAAATAGATCGGTATAATATATATAGATCTTATATAACAATGTGAAAAATGTTAGAGAAGAAAAGAAAGAGAAAGTGTGAGAAACAGTGATCAGAGTGAATATTTATACGTGTACACAGTGAAGCTTCAGAGTGAAAAAATAGAGACTTCATATATATAGTGAAGCTTCAGAGTGAAAGAATAGAAATTTCATGAGTTTTTCAGCTGAGAATCAGTGACTGAAGATCAGAGCTTTTTAGCAGACTGAGAATCGAAGCTTTCAGCGGAATCTATGAAGTGAAATGAAATAGTCTATATAATTGATCGGGCGCAGCTCACTATATCATCATTATTAGAAGCATCTTCCTTATTAATTAGATAAATGCTAGGTTTCAGTTCAGTGACATAATTAATGAGTTCAGTGATATAGTTAATAAGTGTTACAGATATAGCTGATTCTGATTTTTCAGTGATCAGAAACCGTACATGACTACTGGTAATAATTTTATCAGATTCAAGATTTTATAGATGAATAGATTAATATGTTACTGAATTCAACAATATAATAGAAATGAGTATGTAAAGAAAGCTTATTCACAGACTTCTGAAATTCATGTAAGTAAATAAAGACCTCTGTACTTAATCAGTGAAAATACCTCACATTCAGTGAGATGTTTGTAAGTACATATTAAGAAATCTTGTGTAAGCTTGAAATCACAGAAGTCTCTGCAGTAGAGAATCAGAATTTCAAGTTATAAAGAACTGTAGATATAAGAGTATTATTAATTATTATAATAACTGACTTTATAACATCTGCTCAGAACTGCTTGAAAAGACTATCTTTTAAAAGAGCAGCTCTAATTCATCTTATAATAGTGTGAATCTCATGCTTGAAAACATCATCTTAATGTGATAAATATGATGTTATTAATTCTCATTTAATATTACATGAATTCATAATCATGTGTATATATATGAACTGAAAACCACTGTTAATATCAGTCTGTAGAAAAGCTGAGACTGTATAACTAAAATTATTCATGAATCTGAGTTATAACTCAAAGTATTGAATAGTCTCATTCTTGAACTTTAAAAAATATACTTAACAGTAAATACTAATAAGTCATTTCTGTAAGAAGCCTACACTGAATAGATCGGTATAATATATATAGGTCTTATATAACAAAGTGAAAAACATTAAAGAAGGAAAAGAAAGAGAAAGTGCGAGAATCAGTGATTAAAGTGAATATGTATACATGTACACAGTGTGTACACAGTGAAGCTTTGAGATGAAAGAATAGGAATTTCATGAATTTTTCAACTAAGAATCAGCAATTAAGAATGACTGAGAATAAGAGCTTTCAGCAGAATCTATGAAGTGTAAAGAAATAGTCTATATAATGATTGAGTGCAGTCTGTCATATTAGTCTCTCTCTTCTCTGATTATGCATAGTTCTCATCAGTCAAGAGCTGCAGTCTCAGATAACACAGAACTCAGAGTTCAGGTCAGATAATTATAGTCAACTTATTTTATAAGATATTATCAGTCGTGATCACAGAGTCTCTTATCAAGAATATCTTTAATCTCTCATTTAAGTTTATTATCTTCTTCAATAATTCCTGACAGCTGTCAGTTGAAAATTAGTTGAGAAGAGAATAGATCAGTGACAGCATGACAGAGTAAGGTTATATAAAAGACATTGTGAATTTCTGATAATATGTTAAGATAGTAGTTATGACTATCTAGAACTTCTATCACTTTATACTTAATATAACAGTAATTCAGTGTATGAGATGAACATGTAATTTATATATTCTTGAGATTCAATCACATCAAGTCTTCTATTCCATATTACTCAGTGAAATCTCAGTGAATATTGATTTAATTCTCTTAGTCTTGTTTCATAGTTGTTATAGAGGCCTCTGCTCAGTTATAAATATCTTAAAGCTTTATTACTATATTATCAGTGATCTGAATTGAACTGTGAGAGTTCAGTGTGAGATATATGATTTCTAGAAGATTCAATACTTTTATATGATAACTGTGTATAAGGAAGAACAGGCTTACACCTGTTGAGACAGTATCTCAGCTGTTGATAGCAACCTCTGCATATAGAAGAAGATTATATCAATCATCTTATAAATAATTATAGAACTTATAAAGATAATTTTTTACAGTCTGAATTGTTCATTCTGACATATCATCAGTCTCAGAGTGATAGATAGTTGATAAACAGTATATAATCTTAAGAACTTGACAGATTCTTGTTCAGAGAGTACTTACAAATTAATAACACTGATCTAATACTATAGATCTCAGTAATTTATATATCTGATAGAACAGGCTCTGTAGAAAAGCTTCAGTGACTTATTCAGTATTTATCTTATTATAAGGTTTCAATATTACATCTTTACTCAATCAGTTCATAATAATCAGAATGTTCTTATAACTCTTACTCTTAGAGAGATTAATAGTGAAGTTAATTACTACATCTTATCAGATTCTATCAGAGATATTAAGTGATTTCAGTAGATCTTTTCTATAGTTATCTTATAAGATGATAGAAGAATAATAGTTGCAGTTTTGAACAAAACACCTGATACTGTTTAATATCTCAGATTAGTAGAACTCTTGAGAGATTATTCAGTATAATTATTTATAATCTGAGTGACTAATTATACATGAATCATGCATCTCTGATATTATCAG
>NW_003101654.1:60964-98406 GCF_000003855.2 Blastomyces gilchristii SLH14081 | reverse complement strand
AATGTTTTTTTTCTCTTTATTGTGATCGGCTGCGCCCGATCATCATATAGACTATTTCTTTACACTTCATAGATTCCGCTGAAAGCTCCGATTCTCGGTCATTCTCAATTGCTAATTCTCAGCTGAAAAACTCATGAAATTTCTATTCTTTCACTCTGAAGCTCCATCATGTACACACCATGTATGTGTATAAATATTCACTTCAATTGCTGATTCTCACACTTTCTCTTTCTTTTCCTTCTTTGATGTTTTTCACTTTGTTATATAAGATCTATATATTATACTGATCTATTCAGTGTAGGCCTCTTACACTTGAAAAATGTTCATTATCTTCTTATCAGAAATGATTACTCACTGAGATATCTGAATGTGTAACAATGTATAAGAAATAGAGAAACAGTCAAACAGTTAAGTGAACACTGAGGTCTCAGATAGAAGCTTGCTCATCAGTCACTCTGACTCTGTAACAAGATCTTACAGAGAGAATGTCAGTGAAAGACCTGAGAGTTCTGACACAGATGTATGAGATATTCATACAATTACACATATCTGACGAACGATACAGCTATGACTATCAATAATATAAGAGAACTCTTGAACGCGAGCATAGATGCAGTGCCACAGTGACTCTGAGCAATGTTGAAATTACAACAGCAATAGATAGCTAATAAGCATGTGAATCAGTGTTATAAACACCTGATAACATTATCAAACATGTTGATGTTCCGTTCTGAGACATCACTATGCAATAGAAAGTGTTAGATTGATTACAGAGTGTCTGACAGAGAAACACTTCTCTCACAATATTCATTTCTGACTTCAGTACTAAGATTCTAGAAGCAGGTGATCAATCTTGAGAGGACTGAATAAAGATTAGTATGCTTAAGAAGACATTAACTTTCAAACTCTTACAGACTCTTGTAAGTGTAGATAAATATCAGAGTTATAAAGGTTTCTGCATACAACTTCAGACATTGAATGACTGTCTTATTAAGCTCAAGAGTATACAGAACAGTGGCAGAAGATGTTACATCTCAGTCACTTATATATCTGAACTGAGAAATAACAACAATGATGCAGATGTCATGAACTGAGTAAACTTGAATATCTATATATAAGTAAGAGTCTTCATCATCTGAACAGGCTTTCAAGTTCCTGAAATCACTTCTGAAAAAGCCACTGATCAATGTTAATGAGAAGTGTGTATTAACTGTAACTGATCAGAATACATTGCTTTCAACTGCTGATCAGTCTATGTATCTTCTTACTTAAAAAATGAATCAATGTGTGTCTGTATCAATCACATTGCATTGAAGAAAGATTCAGAAGATAACTATGAGAATGTCTCAAAGAAACAGAGAAAAGATTAGCTTCTGTTCAAATTTATAAACAGAAGCTTGAAGAGATCAGATGATAATAATTTGAAGAGAAAATGACAATGAATGTGATTCTTATATCTACTATAATCAATAACATATATAATATGAAAGTTATGATAGACAGTGATCTATGTCATTATATAATAATTAAATCTTCAGTTATAAGATGTTACAATCTTCAGTGTATTCTCTTATTAAAACTCTGACTTCTCACAGAATTTAATAACTTAAAAGATATTTATACTCATTACATGATAAAGTTAAACATAGATGTCAGGGAATATCAATGTGAAGATGTCTATATATATAAAGTTAATAATCTTAATTATAATCTTATATTAGAACTTGTCTGACTGTCTGAACAAGATATCGTATTAAATACTTAAAACAGAAGCTTAATATTTTCTAACAATTATAGAGTTCATGAAGATGACATTCACAAGACTATGAATCTGACTAGACTGGCCGCTGAGACCATGAATTTCACGTTTGATTCCATTTGATCTGGTCTCATACATTTCTTGGCGTGAATCCCGCTGGGACTGGCTATCAAAAAAACATGTAAAGTGACTATATATCAGATCTTAAAATGGAACCATGGCTTGAAAAAAATAAGAAAGTGGTCTCATTTGGTCCCATTTAGTCCCATTCTTGGCATAAAGTTACTATTTTTAGACATTTTAAGGTTTTTTTTAGACTATTTTTAATTTTTTAAAAAGTAACACTTTTTGGTAATGCTCAAATGAGATTTAAAGTCATTTAAAGCAATAAAAATAATTTAAATTGAGAAGTGGAAATCATGGTTCCATTTGGAAAATGTGACAAGAGTAGACAGTAAGTCCCACTGGGACAGTATGAGACTACTATCTAATGTTAAAACCGTGTAATGGGATCAGTCGAATTGGTAATGAGACTATCAAAAAATCTGGTCCTGGTCCCAGACACGGTCACACGGTCAGTCTAAATCTGACACAGATCTCTGTCAATATCTATGAAATGCTTTAAAAAGAAAGTTGCTGAAAACATTATTGATAGTAGAATTATATAACAATCTATTCTATCGGTCTGATCAATATCAAGAAAGCTTTAGAGAAGTTATTCTGTACTATAATAACAGATTCTTATACAAAACTCTCTTAATAATATCATGAATATCTAGATATCTTCTGACAAGATAACATTATAAATATATCTCTCTTATGAGACTCAGAAGTAGATCACAGTATTAAGTTAGAAAAGAAGAATAATAAGAACTCTGAGTCATCATGAGACTCTTTATAATATGTCTTGAGATGAACTTCTTCTTCTTCAGAAGACACTTAATAATCTGTTAAATAAGAAATTCATATGTATTAGTAATTCTTCTACTGCAGCTTCTATTCTCTTTACAAAGAAATCAGGTGAAGAACTCTGATTCTGTGTGAACTATTGAGAATTAAACAGATTAATTAAGACGAATCACTATTCTTTATCTCTTATCAATGAAACTCTAGCTTGTATTGAACAAGCTCAATAATTTATAAAACTAGATATTATCACTGTATTGTATAAAATTCATATCACCGAAGAAGATGAATAGCTTACAGCATTCTGAATATATTATAATCTCTTTAAATGAATAGTTACAATCTTTGAACTGATCAATGCTCTCAGTATATTTCAGAAGTATATCAACTGAGTACTCTGAAATTTCCTTGATAAATTTGTATCTGCATATCTTAATAACATTCTCATCTTCACTGAAGAGTTCAGAAAAGAATATTAAGAATATGTGTAAAGAGTATTACAATAATTATGAGAAGCAGAACTATTAATAGATATTGATAAGTGTGACTTCAAAATCAAGAGTATTAAATATCTAGGTTTTATCATAGAAGCTGGCAAGAAAATTCAAATGAATTCTGAGAAAGTCTCTGTTATTCTTGAATGAAAAGCTTCATATAGTGTGAAAGATGTACAAAGCTTCATTGAATTTGCTAACTTCTATCAGTGATTTATGTAAAACTTCTCAGATATTGTGAGATTACTTACACAACTTATCAGAAAGAACTCAGTATTTCAGTGATCAGTAAATGCTGAAGCTGTATTCACACAGATAAAGAAGATATTCATTAATATCTCTCTACTAATAATATTTGATTCTGATTATAAAACAGTTATTGAAGCTGACTTCTCTGACTATATTATAGAGAGAGCTATATTGCAATATAATGATGAAAATATCTTATAATTATATATCTTCATATCTAAGAAACTGAGTCTCACTGAATGTAACTATGAGATCTATGATAAGAAACTTCTTACAACTATACACTGTCTAGAAGAATAAGACTCTGAACTCTGAAGTATCTCTGAATTTGAGATAATCACAGATCATAAGAATCTCAAGTACTTCACAACTATCTGTAAACTCACTGAATAACAGATATAATGATCTGAGTTATTAAGCTGCTTTTATTTTACAATACTCTACTGTCTCAGCAGTCAGAACTCAATAACAGATAATCTATTATAATGAGAGCAAGATATGCCTTCTGATGTAACAGACACTCATTGAATAAACTGAGAACACTAGCTTCTAGATCTGAAGATATTAGTTGATCAAGATAAAACAACTCATAGCACTATATATACTTCTGTGATTAGAACACTTTCTCTCTGAACTGATACTGACATCAATATCTCAACTTCTTCTGAATCTACACTGAATGAATTATGACATGTAACAGCTCAAACTGATAAACTTCTTCCAGCACTCATCAAAGCAGTACATTAAGAAGCACTCTGATTTCTCTCAGAACTATGTGTAAGAACTGATATCTCAGAACACTTAATTGATAATAATAATACTCTGCAGTTCTGTGAATAATGTTAAGTCTCTCACTCTAAACTCTTACACACTTGAATAATATAAGAGATACATGATTCATATATAACTGACTACTTAGATTATGAACAATTATACTGAATGATCTCTCAAGAGTTCTACTAATCTCAGATATTAAACAGCATCAGACATTTTATTCAAAACTGTAACTATTATTATTTCATCATCTTATGAAAGAACTGTAGAAAAGATCTACTGAAATCACTTAATATCTCTGATAGAATCTGATGAGATGTAGTAATTAACTTCACTGTTAATCTCTCTGAGAGTAAGAATTTAAAGACTGTTCTGATCATTGTGAACTGATTGAGTAAAGATATAATATTAAAACCTTATAATAAGATAAATACTGAATAAGTTACTGAAGCTTTTCTACAGAGTCTATTCTATTGAATGTATGAATTACTGAGATCTATAGTATCAGATCAGAGCTGTCAATTCATGAGCACTCTCTGAACAAGAATCTGTCAAGTTCTCAACATTATATATTATTTATCAACTATCTATCACTCTGAGACTGATAACATGTCAGAATGAATAATTCAGACTATAAAGAATTACCTTTATAAGTTCTGTAATTACTTATAAGATGATTAGTATAATCTTCTTCTACATACAGAGGTTACTATTAACAGCTGAGATACTGTCTCAACAGATATAAGTCTGTTCTTTCTTATACACAGTTATTATATGAAAGTATTGAATCTTCTAGAAATCACTCATATCACACTGAATCTTCACAGTTCAATTCAGATCACGGATAATATCGTAATGAAGCTCTGAGATGTCTGTGACTGATCAGAGATCTTTATAACAACTGTAAAACAAGATCAAGAGAATCAAATCAATGTTTACTGAGATTCTGCTGAGTAATATAAGATAGAAGACTTGATGTGTGTAAGAGGCCTACGCCGAATAGATCGGTATTATACTGATAGGTCTTATATAACAAAGAGAAAAATGTTAGAGAAGGAAAGAAAGAGAAAGTGTGAGAATCAGTGATTGAAGTGAATATTTATACGTGTATGCGGTGGCGTACACAGTGAAGCTTTGAGGTGAAAGAATAGGAATTCTGCAGGTTTTCAGCCGAGGATCAGCAACTGAGAATCAGAACCGTAGAAATCTGTGAAGTAACTGAGAATTAGAACAGTAGAAATCTGTGAAGTGTAATGAAATAGTCTATATGATTGATCGGGCGCAGCCTGCCACATTAGTTCCTTCTTTCTAGAAGTGATATAGAGTCACAGGCACGTAGTTCCTATCAGTCAAAAGCTGCTGTCTCACATAATGTGAAGCTCAGAGTTCAGATTGAGCAATTATAGCTAACTCATTTCACAAGATATTATTGACTGCAGCTGCAGGGTCTCTTATCAAGAATATCTTCAATCTCTAACTCAAGTTCATTGTCTTCTTCTATGATTTCTGATAACTGTCAATCAGAAGTCAGTTGAGAAGAAAATGAGTCAGTGACAGTGTGACAGAGTAAGCTTGTGAAGAAGGCATCATGAATCTCTGATGATGTGTTAAGACAGTAGTTATGACTATCTAGAACTTCTATCACTTTATACTTAATATAATGATAATCTAGTATATGAGATGAATATGTAGTTCATATATTCTTGAGATTCAATCACATAAGATCTTCTATCTTATACTGCTCTGTGAGATCTTGTCAGATATTAATTTAATCTTCTTAGTCTTATTTCACAGTTATTATAAAGATCTCTGCTCAGTTGCAGGTATCTTGAAGCTTTATTACAATATTATCAGTGATCTGAATCAGACTGCAGAGGTGCAGTGTGAACTGTATAGTCTCTAGAAGATTCAACACTTTTATATAATATTCATATGTAAGAAAGACAGACTTATATCTGTTAAAATAACATTTAACTGTTGATAGTAATCTCTGTGTGTAGAGATATTATTATTATATATTATTATTCTTCAATTATAGATGTATGCAGTCAGAGACTATGACATTTATCTGAGAATCTTTAGTTCTCAGGGTTTTTCCTATATCTATAGAGTCAACTATTATACACTTATCAATTTCAGATATGCAAAATCAGAAAATTCCAGCCCAGAATACAAAAACTGTTTACAAATTGCAGTATTTCAACACCTATTAATACTTTGAAAGCATTTGAAAATATCATGACAAAGAAAAAGAGAACATAGTCTTAAAGATAGACACATTAAATAGATAGATAGAAAAGAACAGAAAGAAACAAGTACAGTAAAGAGAGACTATAACAAAATAAAATTATTAAAAGATAGTTTATAGCTGTTTTAACAGACTATATCTAATCAATTTTCATCTCTTCATATTCAGATACTTCTGAGTTGAGCCATTTTCTTGTAGCTACTTGAGTTTCTGATAGAAAGTCTATTAAGTATTTAAGTCCTGTCTCAGTTGAGAATAAGAACCTCATATTTAATTGATTTAAATCATACTTCTTCTTTAATCTGGCTCTGAGACTATTGTATAATGAACAGTGCATTACAATATACTCAGGATTCTCATTTGTATTGCAGAATAAGCATTCTATTGAGCAAATCTATCATCAAATCTTTGTATATAAGATTTGAAATAGCCATGTCCTAGTTTCAGCTGTATTATAGATGAGAATATTTTCTTTTTACATTTAATTGAACAAGATTTTCACTTGGGTTTTGTTTCAAATCTTGAATAATGTATACTCTTCTTTTGTTTCTGCCAGCTTTCATTTCACTTGTCTAAACAAGATTCTTTTATCTTTCTCTTTATGAAAGATCAGAACACTGTTTTTTGAATAGAGCTGCTTAATTCTGAACTCTTTTTTACAGCTGATTCAGCCAATTCATTGCCATGAATATTCATATGAGCAGGAACTCAATGCAGATGAATTATCAGTTTAAATGTTCTTCTCTTTTGAATTTTCAAAACAGAGTTTAAAATCAGGTCAAGATTCATTTGATCATTATGAATCTGATTATTTCTAAGTCTTTTTAAAGCAGCTTGACTATCAGAGAATATTCATATCTCTTTCAAACTATTTCCTCTTTTATGAGATTTTATTTCAATGAGTTTGAAAGCTTTCACTATTGCAAATAGTTCAGCATCAAAGACTTCAGATTCACAGCCTAAATTTCAGAAATCTGAGATAAAATTGATATTATCTTCAGTATAAGCAATGCCTGCATCTAATCTATTCAAATTCTCATTTTTTGAGCCATCTGAGTAAATCAGAATAGAGTCTTTTATATTGATTGTAGAGATCTTCTTCAAATACTGTTCATATTCTCTCTCTTTAGATAGTTCACTTATTTATAAGTCTATGAGAGATTTCAGCTTTTCTCTTCAGAGAGATATCTTCTCATGATCAATTTTCTCAACATTTAATAAATAAAATTGATTCTTAATAAGTGAACATAGTCTATACAGTTGAGAGAGCATTTTCTTTAAAGCATTATTCTCATTTCAATCAAGAAATCTATTTCAATCCAGTTCATTTCCTGAGTTAACTGGTGAAAATGAAGAAGAGACTCTTTCTCTGATTATATAATTTGAGCTCATCTTTATGACTCTCAGAGCATAGTTCATACAGGCCTTTTCAAATTGAATAGCAGGAGGTGGAATTAAGGCTTCAATTTTCATTGTTTTAATAGGAGATGATTTGAATGCTCTCAGAATTCTTCTCAAAGCTCTGTTTTATAGACTTTGAAACAGTTCAGTGAAGTTATCTTGATTGTTCCACTAAACTTGAACTTCATAATCAGCTACTGAGATAATACAGGCTATGTATAACTGTCTCATTGCCTGGAAAGATAGACCTCTCTCAGTATTTAATAGTCTGATTATACTATTCAGTAGTCTCTCTGCCTTGATGACTCTTTGTTGAATATGATATTTAAAATTCAACTTGGAGTTTAATCATACTCCTAGTCATTTGACATTCAAACTGGGTTTAATCTCTTTATTCAGAAGAGTTAGACTTAGTTCTTTCTCATTAAATCTGAGAAAAAAGTGAATTAACTCAGTTTTATTCATATCAAATTGAATTAGATTGATATCTGCTCTAACAAAGATTTTCTTTGCTGCTTTCTCAATCACTTCTAAATTCTCTTTGATTGTTCTTGAACTGTAGAGTAGATCAATATCATCTACATAACTTGAAGATCTCACTATTTTCATCTCTCTATTCTTGAATAAATACGCGGTGTATATTGCAAATAAAACAGGAGAGATTGGAGATTCTTGTGATACTCCTATTTTTATCTCAGTTTTATCTTGTTTTCTTCCATCAAAGAATAGTTGTATAATTCTTTTAGACATGAAACAATCAACTCATTTTATTAGAGAAAGTGACAGTTTTAACATCTTCAAAGTTTGAATCATCTTAGACTTTGAAACATGATCAAATGCATCTTTTATGTCAATAAAAACTGCAGTTGAGACCAGGCCTTCATGCTTTGCTACTTGAACATCATGAATAACTGAGAGAACAGTGTCAATTGCAGAACATTGTTTTCTACCTTCTATTTGATCATGTGTGTAGAAGAAAGTCATACTAATCATCTTATAAGTAATTATAGAACTTATGAAGATAATTCTTTACAGTCTGAATTATCTGTTCAGATGTATCATTAGTCTCAGAGTGATAAACAGTGAATAAACAGTGTATAATCTTGAGAACTTGACAGATTCTTGTTCAGAGAGTGCTTATAAAGTGACAGTCTCAGTCTGATATAATAGATCTCAGCAACTTATATATCTGATAGAATGATGTTTATAAGAAGGCTTCAGTAACTTGTTCAGCATTTATCTTATTACAAGATTTCAATATTGTATCTTTACTTAGTCAGTTAACAATAATCATAATGTTCTTACAATTCTTACTCTTAGATAGATTAATAGTGAAGTTAATCACTATATCTTATTAAATTCTATCAGAGATATTAAGTGATTTCAGTAGATCTTTTCTACAGTTCTTTTATAAAATAATAGAAGAACAGTAGTTGCAGTTTCAGATAAAGCATCTGATGCTGTTTAATATCTCAGATCAGTAGAACTCTCAGAAGATCATTCTATACAGTTATTTATAATCTGAATAATCAGTTATATGAGAGTCATGCATCTCTTATATTATCTGAGTGTATAAGAGTTCAGAGTGAGAGACTCAGTATCATTCACAGAATTATAGAGTATTATTATCATCAATTGAACATTCTAAGATATCAGTTCTTATATGTAGTTCTGAGGAAAATTGAGATGCTTCTTGTCATACAGCTTCAGTGAGTGCTTAAAGAAGTTCATCAGTTTAAGCTACTGTATATCATAGTTCATCTAATGTAGATTCAGAAGAAGTTGAGATATCAGTGACAGTTCTAATTGAAGAAGCATGTACAGTATCATGAGCTGTTTCATCTTGATCAACTAGTATCTTCAGATTTAAGAGCTGATACTCTCAGTTCATTCAGTGAGTATCTGTTATATTGAATGATATATCTTACTCTCATCATGAGAGAGTATCTGTTATCAAGTTCTGACTGTTAGAGCAGTAGTGTATTGTAAAATGAAAGCAGTTTAGAAACTTGAATTATCATATCTATTATTCAGTGAGTTTACAGATAGTTATGAAGTAATTAAGATTCTTATAATCTGTAATTATCTCAAATTCAGAGATACTTCAGAGTTCAGAGTCTTATTCTTCTAAACAGTGTACAATTATGAGAAGTTTCTTATCATAGATCTCATAATTGTATTCAGTAGAACTCAGTTTCTTAGATATGAAGATATATAATTATAAGATATCTTCATTATCGTATTATAATATAGCTTCTTCCATGATATAGTCAGAGAAATCAGCTTTAACAACTGTCTTATAATCAGAATTGAATGTTATCAGTAGAGAGATATTAATGAATATCTTCTTTATCTGTATAAATGCAGCTTCAGTGTTCACTGATTATTGAAATACTAAGTCTTTCTTAGTGAGTTCTATAAGTGATCTCACAATATCTGAGAAGTTTTATATAAATCACGGATAGAAGTTAGCGAATTTAATAAAGCTTCATACATCTTTCACAGTACATGAAGCTTCATATTCAGAATGACAGAAATCTTCTCAGAATTGATTCAAATCTTCTTATCAGCTTCTATGATAAAATCTAAGTATTTAGTACTTTTAACTTTAAAATCACTCTTGTTAATATCAATTGATAGTTCTGCTTCTTGTATTTATTATAATATTCTTCACACATAATCTTGATACTCTTTTCTGAATTCATCAATGCAGATAAGAATATCATCTAGATAAGCAGATGCAAACTTATTAAGAAAATCTCAGAGTACTCAGTTAATATACTTCTGAAATGTACTGAGAGTGTTAGTCAGTTCAAAGAGTGTGACTACTTATTCAAAGAGATTATAATATGTTTGAAATGCTGTAAGTTATTCATCTTCTTCAGTGATACAAATCTTATGAAATGCAGTAATAATATCTAGCTTTGTAAATCATTGAGCTTGTCTGATATATGCTAGAGTTTCATTGATAAGAGATAAGAAATAACAATCTTTCTTTATCAATCTGTTCAGATCTCAGTAGTTCACACAGAATCAGAGTTCTTCATCTGACTTCTTTGTAAAGAGAATAGAAGCTGCAGTAGAAGAGTTTCTAATATATATGAATTTCTTATTTAACAGATCATTGAGTGTCTTCTGAAGAAGAAGAAGTTTA
This sequence comes from Blastomyces gilchristii SLH14081, assembly GCF_000003855.2. Taxonomy (NCBI): domain Eukaryota; kingdom Fungi; phylum Ascomycota; class Eurotiomycetes; order Onygenales; family Ajellomycetaceae; genus Blastomyces; species Blastomyces gilchristii. The sequence continues at coordinate 87,421 of NW_003101654.1, read as the reverse complement.
TCTCAAGACATATTATAAAGAGAGTCTCACAGTGACTCAGAGTTCTTATTATTCTTCTTTTCTAACTTGACACTATGATTTACTCCTGAGTCTTGTAAAGAAGATATATTCATAATATTATCTTATCACAAGATATCTACATATTCATGATATTATTAAGAGAGTTTCATGTGAGAATCTGTTATTATAGTACAGAATAACTTTTCTAGAGCTTTCTTAATATCAGTCAGACTGATGAAATAGATTGATACATGATTCTGCTATCAGTGACTTTGTCAGCAGTTTTGATAATGACTTATTTTTCAGAGTATTTTATAAGCATTGACAGAGATCTGTGTAAGATTGATAGTCTTGTGAATATCATCTTTGTGAATTCTATTATTATTAGAGAATATTAAGGTCCTGTTTTAAGCATTTAATAAGATTCTTTGTTCAGATAGTCAGGCAAGTTCTAGCATGAGATTATAGTCAAGATTCTCAACTTTGTATCCATAGACATCTTCACATTGATGTTCTTCACATTGATGTTCTTCAATATCTATGTTTAGTTTCATCATGTAATGAGTGTGAATGTCTTTTGAATTATCAAATTCTGTGAGAAGTTGAGATCTTGATAAGAGAATATACTGAAGGTTATAACATCTTATAATTGAAGATTTAATCATTGTATAATGACATAGACCGCTGTCTATTATGACTTTCATATTATACATATTATCTATCATAGTAGATACAAGAATTGCATTCATTGTCATTTTCTTTTTAAATTATTATTATATGATCTCTTCAAGCTTCTGTTTATAAATTTGAACAGAAGCTAATCTTTTCCCTGTTTTATTAAGACATTCTCATAGTTCTCTTCTGAATCCATCTCTAATGTAACATGATTGACATGGACAGGCACTGATTCATTCTTTGAGTGAGAAGGCACATAGGCTGATTGATAGTTGAAAGCAATGTGTCTCAATCAGTTACAGTTGATACACACTTCTTATTGACATCAGTCAGCAACTTCTTCAGAAGTGATTCCAGGAACTCAGAAGCCAGTTTAAATGACAGAGACTCTTGCTTATGTGTAGACATTTGAGTCTACTCAATTCATGATATCTGAATCATTGTTAATCTTCAGTATGAGTGTATGAGTGACTGAGATATAATATCTTCTGTTACTGTTCTGTATACTCTTGAGCTTGATAAGACAGTTATTCAATGTTCAGAGCTGTGTGCAGAAGTCTTCATAAGTTAAGTCTTCATTTATGCTTATAAGGGTCTGTAAGAGTTTGAAAGTTAATATCTTCTTGAGCATACTAATCTTCATTCAATTCTCTCAAGATTGATTACCTGCTTCTAAGATTTTGATGTCAAAGTCAGGGATGAATGTTGTAAGAGAAGTATTTCTCTATCAGATACTCTGTAATCAATCTAATGCTTTCTGTTGTATGATAGTGTCTTAGAACAGAATATCAAGATGTTTGATAATGTTGTCAGATATTCACAACACTGGTTCACATACTTTAATTCATGAATGAATCTTCTGTTTCATGCAATTCTTCAATCATTCATTGATATATCAATCTTGATTGATTAGTGAACTGATGACATCTTCATTAACACTCAGTTTCATGAGCATTTCCATTCTTCATGATGAGTAGAGAGTGAGATCAGAAGCATCAAAATATGCAGGAATATCTAAGCATTCTTTCAGTGCTTTTATAGGTGCTGGAGTTGCATGAATTAATTATTGAATTCCTTCATATTGAAGTTGTTGAGTGGCATGCATGTTAGCTATCTGTTGTTATTATAGTTTCAACATTACTTAAAGCCACTGTGATATCATGTCTATACTCACACTCGAGGGTTCTCTTATATTATTGTTAGACATGATTATATCATTTATTGAATGTGTGATATCTGTGAAATCTGAAGAAGTGTAATTGTATGAATATCTCATATATCTGAGTATCAGAACTATCAGGTCTTTCACTGATATTCTCTTTGTAAAATCTTATTACAGGGTCAGAGTGACTGATGAGTAAGTTTCTATCTGAGAACTTAGTATCTGCTTAACTGTTTCTCTTTCTTATGCATTGTTACATGTTTAGATATCTCTTGATAAATAACTGTTTCTAATAAGAAGATAATATGTGAATAATCATTATTATTATTATTATTATTCTTCAATTATAGATGTATGCAGTCAGAGACTATGACATCTACCTGAGAACTTTTAGTTCTCAGAGTTTTTCCTATATCTGTAAAGTTAACTATTATACATTCATCAATTTCAGATATACAAAATCAGAAAATTCCAGCTCAGAATACAAAAACTGTTTACAAATTGCAGTGTTTTAACATCTTCTGATACTTTGAAACTATTTGACAATATCATGACAAAGGAAAAGAGAACACAGTCTTAAAGATAGACACATTAAATAGATAGATAGAAAGAAATTGAAAGAAAAAGATAAAGTAAAGAGAGACTGTAACAAAACAAATTATTAAAAGATAGTATATAACTGTTTTAACCGACTATATCTGATTGATTTCCTCCTCTTCATATTGAGATAATTCTGAATTTAGTCATTTTCTTGTAGCTGCTTGAGTTTCTGATAGAAAGTCTATTAAGTATTTAATTCCTGTCTCAGTTGAGAATAAGAATCTCATATTTAATTGATTTAGATCATACTTCTCTCAATGTTTTTCTCGTTGTTATATAAGACCTATCCAGCCAACCGCTCCACCACGAACTCGCTCGATTTTTCGAATAAGAACCCGCTGATAGATCCATCGAAAAGCCCTCGATCATACAAGCATTCTGGCCCCATCGCCGACTGCATACCCTGTGTGGTGGTGGAGTTATCCAGCCAAACGTGAACCAGACATTGTTTGAAACTCCTGTGTGGGATTATCCCCCATTCTCCCCTATCACACCACAACCCCGGGCCAAATTGCCATACAAATTGTAAGGTGAAGAGACCTAGCCATATGCATCAATCTTCTCAATTTTGGAAGATCTCTGATCTGTAGTTGTGGAGATATCTGAGAAGTAATTTCTGTGAAAACCCTGTCCATCTTTGATGTTTCAAAACATCAATGCCAAGTCTCACTCTCATATCATTCTTTCTAATCTGGCCCATTCTCAGCAGAAAAATACAAAAAGATATCTCAATGATAATATCAAGTATATAATCAACAGTCACTTCTGAAGTGCAATCTTCACAGTCTGTCTTCAGTGTATCTAGACATCAATATCAAGTCTCATTCTTGTACCACCTCTCTCAATCTGGCTTATCTCTGACAGAAAAGTACAAAAAGATATCTCAGTAACTGTATTTGATACATAATTGACAGATACAACAACTATAAAATCAGTATATTTCAAGATCTGACTGAGCCTTTGATCTCTGTATAGTGAGATATATTAAATCTAGTTTTAATATCTCAATATTCAATAGATTCTGTAAGAGATTGAGAACAGCAATACTAGATTTCTATTGAATTTGAGAATTAACTCTATATTGATATAATCATTGACAAAGTCTTCTATTTTGAGATATAAATAACCAGTTTCTCTACATTCTGCTGATAATATTTATATTATTATATAGAAACAGACTTATATTCTCTATAATATCAAGACTCTGAAGAGAAAAAGTCTTGATAGACAGTATATAGTAATATATATCTTAGTAGTTTCTATCTCATTCTTCTGCAGCAGATAATATATAAAAAAAAAGATCTTAGAAATAGTTTTTTACTTCTCTTAAAAAAGTAAGATATTTTTCTCTGAATTTTATATAATATTCTTACAAAGAATTAAAAACAGAGCTGTTTTCTGTCATAATTTCATATTCTTTTAAGTAAGAATTATTTTTCAGTGACTGAAGAGCTATCATTAATACTTAATTATTTTTTATACTCTTTATTAACTGATTTGAGTTGCACACTTGTTGTGTGAGAAGAATTGAATGATTTAGAATAAAATTGAATAGTTTTAATCAATTTCTCTGCAAAAAATTGATTTATTTTTTGTCAGTTTTTCTCTTAAAAACTGTCATATTATCTGATTTATTATTAATTGATATTATAGTTTTTCTCACTGTATCTCAAGAAAGAGATTACAAAGATTTTATTAATTTATCTTAAAAATTAATTTTAGTTTATTAGATTCTGTTCAAAAATCTAATCTAGTTACTGAACTAGTGTGAAAAAAATCAGGTATTTTATACATAAAAGTCTTTTATTCTTCTTTTGAAACAGTCTAATCAACTTTTCAATTGAAAACAGACTTAGAAACCTCTTAATTGAAACAGTCTGATCAACTTTTCAAAAGAGTTTAATATATATCTCAATTGAAACAGTCTGACTAACTTCTCATTGAGTGAGAATAATGAGTTTAAAAATTCACTCAGTTAATGTGAAAAAAGATGCTTTCTCAAATACTATTTCTGAGATTGAAATTCTGAAGAGAAGAAAGAAAGAAGAAATAGAGAAATAACAAGTTCTTGAAATACAGAAACTTGAAAAAGTAAGCAAGATTCTTGAAAAGTAGTATCTGAGTGAGATAAATGAAGAAGTTCTGTTAATTCTTCATGCTCAGACTAGACAACTATAGAAGATGATCAAGTTCAAACTCAGAATTTCAAACACAGTTTAAAAAATATTGAAAATTTCTAGTACAATCACTGACTTCTCATCTTGCTCTTCTTTCTTCTTTTCTACTTCTTCTTCTTCTTTGAATCAGAAGAAAATATATGCTCAAGCAGCTGAATCTGCTGTCTCTAAATCTGCTATCTCAAAACATGCTTAAAATCCTGAGAAAACTGAGAAGAATAATACTCATACTTCTATTGATAGAAAGATGGAGAAAAAAATATAAAAGAAGAAAAACTTTCACATCTTCAGAAATAGAAGACTTATTCTTAAAGTCTTAAATCAGAGCATCTTGCAAAGAAACAAGCTAAACTCAAATCTTATTTTCAGAATTAGAAATGAAATTAATCAGCAGTTCTTTTCTCAGTTAATAACTGATATTGAAGTTTAAAAATCAGTTATAGCTTCAATTAAGTAATTCTTCTTTAGAAACTGTATTATTCTGACTACAATGTCTGAATTTAGTGCAGAATTCCTTATTCAGAATGAGAATCTCTGAAAATTAGCAGTAGAATCTTTATTAAACACAATAATTCTATCTGAGAGAGATGAAAAGTGAGATAAATTCATTCTTCATGATATTTCAGTTGAAATTTTTGACTGTGAAGAGAGAATGCTACTTCTCAAAAATAAATTAGAAAAATACAACTCTATTCAACTGAGAAAAGAGTCTGTATGACTAAATTTAATTGAGTTCAGACAAAGCAGAAGAAATGTCTCTGTTCTAGTATATATAAAAATACTTGAATAGTTAAAGATCTCTGAAGTAAGAGTAGCAGATTTGAAAATGAGAGTTCATGAATACAAAGACTTAAGAATGAATCTCAAAGCTCAAACACAGTGTTCAAACTGTCAAAGATATGAATACTTTACAATCTTCTGTTTCAGAGACTCAAAATGTGCATTCTATATCAGAGATAACAAAACTAGTGAGCATAAATATGAAACATGCTTAAAAAGAGATGAAATATATCAATATACTCTACTTAAATGCTCTAATTGCAAAGAAAAACATGCATCTAGCTTAAAAGAATGTATGTTTACTTCAAGAACTTAAAAGAACTGAAGAAAAGATGAAGCTTAAAACAAATCTAGAACTGAAGAGAATAGTCAAGCTGATAAACTCATAACTGTAAGCTTAAAAAGAAGAAACTCTTAACTATCTAAATCTTCAAACTTCAATTCTCCAGCTAAATGTAAATATAATTTGAATTCTCAAACTTCTGTTAAGATTAGAGAATTGAGAAATGACTCTGATGATAAACTAGATATAATATAAGCAGTTGAGATTCCTACTTTTCAGAATAGTTATAATCTACTGTCTGATAATAGTGATTAGATTCTACTCTACTCTCTTTTAGTATGAATATACAATAAAAATAACAAAAAAAGTTTAAAAACTCTTCAAAAATCACATTTATTCAAAATAATGTGAATAGAAACTCAAATTACATTTATTCTTGTCTTCAAATTGTATTTGAATAAAAAGTTGATTTTATACTGCTTCAGAAGTCAAATTTTGATACTGAGTAAAAATATGTTATTTCTCATTCAAGCTACTACTGCTTTTTATCTCAAAAGTCTGAGATAAAGTCAAGAGTAGTGATCTATGAAAGAAAGAGATCAAGATATTAATTTAATCTAAGATTTGATATTATATCTGACTCTGATATTCTGATGAATGATGTTATAGATAAAGAGAATGAGTTTGATACTATACAGCTTATAAATATCTATAATAAAAAGTTATTGAAGAAAAATAATAATATCTGAATAATTGATAGAGAATTTCTGAACATAATCTCAGCAAGAAACTCTATAATTATAGAAGATTTCAATGCACATTATCTCTGATGAAATTCAGAATGCAAAAGAGCAGTAAGAGCTGATAATCTGATTGAATGAATCTTTAAGTATTTAATAGATTTAGTTAACAAGTCTGATCAATAAACATTCTTTAGAAAAGATATGAAATAGAAATCTATTATAGATCTAATCTTTATGTTATAAAATCTAATGAAAAAAAGACTTGTAAACAAGTTTATTGATTCAAATGAGACATCAAAATGAGATCATGAGATTGTTAAATTTAATATTGAACTGAATGAAGAATAAATGAGTGAAAATCCTCTTCTCTCTAATCAGTTTAACTTTGAAAAAGCTGATTGAAAGGCAGTTGAAGAAAGTATAAAACTGTTAAAATCTGAAAGACAGAGTGAGCTATATTGAAATTCTGATCAAGATATCTCAAATGAAATGCTTGAGAATAGAGTGAAGCTCATTATATCTATTATTCTAATAAGTGTTAAAGATAATATTTCAAAGAGAAAGTCTTCTGAGTATTCAAAATCTTGATAAAATGAGAATATCATATCTGAAAGAAAACAATTAGCTACTGCTAGAAGAGATTGAAAGAATAATATAATTTCTGATAAAGAGTTTAAAACTGTCAGAAATGAATATTTTTCAGATATTAAAAGAGTGAAAACAGACTGTTGAAATAAATTTTATAAAGAAGTATAAGAAAAGAAAGTTTTTAAAGCTTTTAACTATACTAAAACAAGAAGTGTAGTAAAACTTTCAGTCTTAAAATATGAGTTTCAGAATGAATTATATACAGCAAAAACCTTTGAGAAAAAATGTCAAGCTTTTATAAGAACTCTCTTTCAAAACTCATCAGATTCAGATTCAGAGAAAGAGAATATATCATCTCTTAACTATATTGATGAAAATAACTGAGAATGACCTGATCTCACACAAGATGAATTAGAGTCAGCTATCTTTTCAAGTTCAGTTAAAACTGCTTCAGAGCCTGATTTAATTAATTACTGAATTATTCAAATACATACTTCTACTTAAAGATTGAATATTTTGAGCTCTTTTTTAATCTCTTAAAAAATGAATATCATTCTGAATACTGAAGAGAAGTCACTGAAGTGATTCTTATAAAACCTAATAGAAAAACTTCAATTTCTAAGTCATATAGAGTAATATCTCTATTGAACTGTCTAGAAAAGGTTTTAGAAAAGATAATAGCTACTCAACTATCTTTTATAAGCTCTATTAATAATTCTCTTTTATTCAGTGAATAAATGAGAGATAGAAAATAATATTCTGAAATTAACACTGTTCTCTCAGTTATTCATGATATTCAAATAGCAAAGTATGAAGATCTGATCTTAACAACAGTTTGTATTGACATAAAAGAAGCATTTAATCATGTTTCAAAGTTAAAATTAATTCAGACTTTGAAGATGTCAAAACTATCACTTTCTCTAATAAAATGAGTTAACTGTTTTATATCTAAAAGAATCACATAACTTTTCTTTGATGAAATGAAATAAGATAAGACTGAGATAAAAATAGAAGTACTGTAAGAATCTTCAATCTCACTCAATTTATTTGCAATATACACTGCATATCTATTCAAAAATAGAAATATAAGAATAGTGTGATCTTCAAGTTATATGAATAATATTGATCTAGTCTACAGCTCAAAGACTATCAAAGAGAATTGAAAAGTGATTGAAAAATCTGTAAAGAAAATCTTTGTTAGAGTAGATATTAATTAAATTTAATTTAATATAGATAAAACTGAGTTAATTCATTTCTTTCTCAGATTCAATGAGAAAGAACTATCTCTAACTCTTTTAAATAGAGAGATTAAATCAAGTTTAAATGTTAAATAATTAGAAGTATGATTAAACTTCAAGTTGAATTTAAAATATCATATTCAACAAAGAACTGTCAAGACAAAAAGACTATTGAATAACATAATCAGACTATTAAATACAGAGAGATGTCTATTCTTCCAGGCTATGAGACAGTTATATATAGCCTGTATTATCTTAGTAGCTGATTATGAAGTTCAAGTTTGATAAAATAATCAAGAGAATTTCACTGAACTCTTTCAAAGTCTGTAAAACAGAGCCTTGAGAAGAATTCTGAAAGCATTCAAATCATCTTCTATTAAAGCAATGAAAATTGAAGCTTCAATTCTCTCTTCTACTATTAGATTTGAAAAGATCTGTATGAACTATACTCTGAGAGTTATAAAGATGAGCTTAAATCATATAATCAGAGAAAGAGTCTCTTCTTTATTTTCATTAATTAACTCTGAAAATGAACTGAATTGAAATAGATTTCTTGATTGAAATGAAAATAATTCTTCAAAGAAAATGCCTTCTCAACTGTACAGACTATACTCACTGATTAAAAATCAATTTTCTTCTTTAAATATTGAAAAAGTTGATTATGACAAGATATCTCTCTGAAGAGAAAAGCTTAAATCTCTTATAGACTTGTAAATAAGTAAACTATCTAAGAAGAAAGAATATGAACAGCATTTGAAGAGAATTTCTACAATTAATATAGAAGACTCTATTCTGATTTATTCAGATGACTTCAGAAATGAGAATTTGAATAACTTAGGCACAGACATTGCTTATACTGAAGATAATATCAATTTTATCTCAGATTTCTGAAATTTAGGCTGCGAATCTGAAGTCTTTGATACTGAACTATTTGTAATAGTGAAAACTTTCAAATCTTATAAAAGATAAAACAGTTTGAAAGAGATATGAATATTCTCTGATAGTCAAGCTGCTTGAAAAAGACTTAGAAATAGTCAGATTTATAGTGATCAAATGACTCTTGAACTGATTTTAAACTCTGTTTTGAAAATTCAAAAGAGAAGAATATCAAAGCTAATAATTCATCTACACTGAGTTTCTACTTTTATGAATATTCATGACAATGAATTGGCTGATTCAGCTGTAAAAAAGAGTTCTGAATTAAGCAGATCTATTCAAAAAATTATGTCCTGGTCTTTTATAAAGAGAAAAATAAAAGAATCTTATTTAGACAAGTGAAATGAAAGCTGACAGAAACAAAAGAAGACTATATATTATTCAAGATTTGAAATACAATGTAAGTGAAAATCTTATATAATTAAATATAAAATGAAAATATTTTCATCTATAATACAGCTGAAACTAGAATATGACTATTTCAAATCTTATATACAAAGAGTTGATGATAGATTTAATTCAATAGAATTCTCATTCTGCAATGTAAATGAGAATTCTGAATATATTGTAATACACTGTGTATTATACAATAGTCTCAGAGTCAGATTAAAAGAGCAGAATGACTTAAATCAATTAACTATAAGATTCTTATTCTCAACTGAGATAGAAATTAAATACTTAATAGACTTTCTATCAGAAACTCAAGCAGCTATAAGAAAATAACTAAATTTAGAAATATCTGAATATGAAGAGAAGGAAATCAATCAGATAGAGTCTATTAAAACAGCTATATACTATTTTTTAATAATTTGTTTTGTTACAGTCTCTCTTTACTTTATCTTTTTCTTTCAATTCTTTTCTATCTATCTATTTAATATATCTATCTTTAAGACTGTGTTCTCTTTTCTTTTATCATGATATTGTTCAATGATTTCAAAGTATCAGCAGATGTTAAAATACTGCAATTTGTAAACAGTTTTTATATTCTAAGCTAGAATTTTCTGATTTTGCATATCTGAAATTGGCAAATGTATAATAGCTAACTTTACAGATATAGGAAAAACCCTGAGAACAAAAAGTTTTCAGGTAGATGTCATAGTCTCTAACTGCATACATCTATAATTGAAGAATAATAATAATAATAATCTTTATCAAGCTCTTTTCAATCTGTTCATCTATTACATTGTATGTGTTTCTGATGATGACTCTCTGTTCTCATAACAAGTGTTATTGTAGTACTCATATTAGACAGTTTATTAGCAGTAAGTATAATATGTTGTGATATATAGCCAGGACTTGTTTTTCTTCTAATAATTATCAGAATCTATTACTATGAATGATACATCTTCTTTATCTTCTTATATATTCTTGACTGTTTTTCATCTCAGTGAGCTTCTGATCATGTTTTCTCACATGATTTTACATGAATACAGATGCTGATATATTTGTTTTTATTCATGTAGAATCTTCATATGTTAATGTATCTGCATCTGTCAATAATAGTGAATATCTTACTATTGAATCATTGATTGAGAACTTGAAGAATATGATAATGAAGAAATTGTCTGTGTTGTATATAACTGAGTCTCTTACATCTCTCTCTACTTCTTCTACTACTGTTTCTCTCTCTGCTGCTCTCTCTAAATCTTCTACACTTATCTCTGTTTTTAGTTCTCTCACTTCTGTCGTCTCTGTTCCTGCTATTCTCACTCTCACTACTTCTGTCTCTTCCATCTCTATTACTTCTGCTGTCATTATCAGCTCTTCTCATTTTAAGAAGATATTGCATAGACTTGATGAATCACATTTCTCAGTGTATATACTCTCACTCTTCTTACTAATTTCTAGAACAATTTATTGTATAAAGACTGTATATAATATAACTATCTGAAGGTCAGTCATGAATACTGATTATTATATTCATTTTAAGTATTTATAGTAAAGTAATCATATATTCATATCAGAGAATTACTTCTCTTCTTAACAGTATTAAAAGTGTAAGTGTTTTCTTTTTTATCTTCTCTTCTAACACTAATCTTTCTAGAAGAAATTATTATGAGTTTTATCATACATAAAGTCATGATATCTACAGACATCAAGAAACTTTTTACAACTGTTAAATTCAGTATTACAGATATATTCACTCTGATGAATATCTTCAGAATAATTAACTTATATCAGTCTATTCTCTGATATCTATCATCTGACTTCATAGTACAGGTGAAGAATATCTGTGTTTTCAGAAATAAGAACATGAATATTGTACTCTTTTATACTCACAGATATGAGACTTGTATATCTTATCTGAGATATTATTGTGAGAATGAGCTGTTCATGTGATATATTCTGCTTTCTGTATTTTCTCATATCTCTCTCTCTCTTTCTGAGAAGCCTCATTTGTGTTGTAATTATATGTACAACTCTAAGGTCAGTAAGTATTCATTCAGTAACTGTTCTCATTTCTGATTTTACAGTTACATACACTAATAATGATTCTTAGTTGCTTCAGTATCAGAGATCATTTTAATGTTCAAAGATAACAATACTGCTGAGACTAGTCTCTCTCATTTTTAAGCTTCTCTTATTGTTCTCTCTTCCTTCTCTGCAGAGAAGATTTTATGTATATCAGATTATAAGTATTCAGTTCTGAGTGACTCTCACTGTTAGTTATTCAGTTCTGTACTCTCTTCTTCTTCTGTTTCTTCTGTCTTCACTCTCTCTACTCTGACTTTTAATTCTGCAGCTCTTATACTCTTCTTCAATTTTTCAACACATATACATACATATTTCTATATTGACATTTCAGTTGATCTTGTGATAAATGATATTAATGTTGTATGCAGAGTGATAGAGAAATCAGAGATATATACAGTGTTGTTATAAGAGTAACTTACAGCTCTCAAATCCCTTACAGATCTCAAGTTTTGAGATTTCCTTTATCTTTAATATTTTTCAGGTGATGTAGCATTGAAAATAGATTAGATATGTAACATATGAAAATGAATGAGATGTGTATAATAATATTTATCTTTTTACAGCTGACTCTTACAATTAACAATTAATTCATTATCTCTTAAGTTATTCTCTTTTCTTTTCTTACACTTTTTCTTTATCTGCTAGTCACTACTGTTACACAATCTCTATATAATACAGCATTCAGTGACTAGATTCAGCAGCTTTCATCTTATGATTCTGTCTTATATATTATACTGTCTCTCTTCACCTGCTCAGATTACTACAGTAAACAGCTCATTGAAACTAATCTCATCTAATCTCTGAGCATTCTCAGAAGTTAAAATGACTTGATCTCATACATCTGTGAATGTTTCAGATACTTTATTCTCTATTATCTTCATAATAGAACTGATGTAAACAGTTAAATTCAACTCTGAATCTCTTTTTCTTCTGTGATCTGACTTATGTACAAGTCTGCTGCTCTGAGATCACTCTTTACTATGTTATATCTGCTATCTGCAGTGTGCTATCATACAATTGACTATAGTCTTATCACTTATTAAAGTGTGATATTCATCTGATTTCTTCATTACTTCTTATTCTTTTCTTATAATTATGAAAAGATCAGAATAAGTGAGATTATCTGATTTATAAATGTCTATGATTTCTCTTACTTTGTGAGACTTTTTAATTGTAAGTCTCTTCTTTTTCAATACTGATAATAGTGCTGTGAATAATTATAATCTGCTTAGATTTTGCATCTTTGTCTTTATAAGACATGAATTATATATCAAGTTGTGTAAGATCCGTCTCTCTGATTCTTTCAATGTATATATTCTCAGATAGACTGGCCGCCAGAATCATGAATTTCATATTTGACCTCATTTGATCTGATCTCATACATTTCTTGATGTGAATCCCGCTGAGACTAGTCATTAAAAAAACATGCAAAGTGACTATATATCAAATCTCAAAATGAAACCATGACTTGAAAAAAATGAGAAAGTAATCTTATTTGATTTCATTTCATCTCATTCTTAGTATAAACTTACTATTTTTAGACATTTTAAGGTTTTTTTAGACTATTTTTAATTTTTTAAAAAGTAACACTTTTTGATAACACTTAAATGAGATTTAAAGTCATTTAAAGCAATAAAAATAATTTAAATTGAGAAGTGCAAATCATGATCTCATTTGAAAAATGTGATAAGAGTAGACAGTAAGTCTCACTAAAACAGTATGAGACTACTATCTAATATTAAAACTGTGTAATGAGATTAGTTAAATTGATAATAAGACTATCAAAAATTCTGGTTCTGATCTCAGACACGGCCACACAATTAGTCTATTCTCAGAGAATGTGATTTGAGTATTTTATAGAGTCTAACTCATCTAGATTAGAACTTCTCAGAACTCTCATTGCATATAAGAACTCACATTCTCATCTTAAGACTTGATTTCTTAACTAGTGAGTCTCATATTCCTTTCAGTTGAATTGCTTAATTCAGGAGTAACTCGTTAGCTTTTGCATGTGTATAACTGATCTCTTTCAATCTTGATTCTGTGTCTGCAACTGCTGCATCTATAACTGTTGTATCTGCAACTGTTGTTTCTGCTGTGTCTGCAACTGCTGTATCTGCAACTGCTGTTCTCTTCCTCATCTTTTTCAAAGCATTCTCCGGGATGCGCGGATGCAATTCATACAACAGATAGAATGATGAATGCTTTAAGACTGCATACTGTTAAATTCATATAACTAATAGCATCTGTCTGAGATATTCATTTCATAGTCTCATAGACTTACTCACTAGATATTTTATTAGTATGTTACTTAAGATTTTATTCAAGTGTTTCATCTTTCTATTTATCTATAAATGATATGATGTTGTTCTATAATATTCTATCTATAACTAACTTATGAAATGCCTCACTGCTTCTTCTATGAGATTCATACTATTATCAGTTAGAATCTCATGCAGTATTTCATAGTTAATATAGATCTTATTATATAGAAACTTTGTTATTATCTTCTCTATTGTTTTTAAAACTGCTTTCATAACTGATCAGTTAGTAGTATAGTCAGTAACAGTGATTATTCAACAATTTTCATTTGACATTCATGATAATATGTCTATAAGGTTCATTCTTCATTATTTAAATGATTGTATGATATATTTCATCTGATATTATACTTTCTCACTTTCTAACTCTTTCTTAGATTCTTTTATAACCTGATAATTCAGACACAAGTGAGTGTATATCTGAATGTTCTCAGTCATGCTTAGTCAGTACACTCTTAGTTTAAGTACACTCATGAGTTCAGAGCTTTTTAAGTGACTGAATTTCTTATACATGTGAGTCATTAAGTCATGTCTAAATAAATATTTCAGATAGAGAGCTTCTTTATATTCTAGATTACAGTAAAGTGTAATATCATTTTCTAATTTTCTCAGCTTAAAGTTCAGAAGTATCTCTTCTACTACTTTTATAAGATGCTTATTATCTGATATCTTACTGTTCTCTAAGTGAGAGATTATTATTATTATTATTATTATTGTTTCATTATACTCATATGCAAGCGGAGCTTATGATGAGTCCTTGCGTGATGTTAAATACAGGTCAAGTGTTGATTATACAGAAGGAAATACAGGTGTTGAGATCATGTCAAGATAACAAGAACATAGGAAATACAAAGAAGTGACAATTAGATACATGCGATAATAACTTCCCAGCCCAGGAACATAGAGCGATTTATTGAAGTGATTTGTACACCTCTGTATTTATTAGAAACCTGAGGTGCTTGAGTTCTGGATTTAATGTATCCCCTGCGGGTTTCGAACCCACACGCCTTGGTTTCCCATGCCAAGGCACTACCGGGTGGCCGCATTAACCATTCGGCCACCGGGGCTCTAAGTGAGAGATCATTATGTTCACTTATTTCAATTTCTTGTATTTTCTCGGTGTGTTTCATACAAACTTCTCTTATATCTGGTTTACAGAACTCTTATTTATGAAATTAAGTCTGCAACTTATTGCATCAGATATTACTGTATTCAATTTCTTTTGATATGTAATATAAAGATTGTATGCTTAGAACTCTGAGATTTAATATACTAAGTATTGAAAAGGTTTTATTGTCAATTGTAGATAGATGAGACTTTCATAATCTGTGATCACTGTTATTATATATCTGTTGTTAATATATCTATCTCATAACATTAGTATATACTTAATCACTAGCAATTTCTTTTCATACACTGAGTAATTGAGCTCAGCGCCTGATAGTTTTCTATCATTATATATTATCAGATGCAGCTTGCTGTTCTTACTCATCTGTAGAAGAGTATCTTCAATAGTTCATTCAGAAGCATCTGTCTTAATATAAAAAGGTTTATCACAATCTGATTGAATAAGTACTGAGAATATTATTATACATTCTATCAGTGTTAGAAAGATCTCTTCACACACATCATTTCAGATAATTAAACAAAACTTTTTCTTCTGCAGATTAACATCTGTTTCTCTTAAGACATTTAAGAGTGATACAGCTATTTATATGAAATTCTTGATGAATCTGCAGTAATATAAGATTAATTCAAGAAATTATTATATATGATATACATTTCTCAGCTGTGATCAATTCACTATAACATTCAATTTCTTTAGAATGAGATATATACAGTCATCACTTACTACATATTAGACTGGCCGCCGGGATCATGAATTTCACATTTGATCTCATTTAATCTGGTTTCATACATTTCTTGATGTGAATTCCACTGGGACTAGTCATTAAAAAAACAGGTAAAGTGACTATATATCAGATCTGAAAATGAAATCATGACTTGAAAAAAATGAGAAAGTGATCTCATTTGGTCTCATTTAGTCTCATTCTTAGCATAAAGTTACTATTTTTAGACATGTTAAGGTTTTTTTTAAACTATTTTTAATTTTTTAAAAAGTAACACTTTTTGATAATGCTCAAATGAGATTTAAAGTCATTTAAAGTAATACAAATAATTTAAATTGAGAAGTGGAAATCATGATCTCATTTGGAAAATGTGACAAGAGTAGACAGTAAGTTCTACTGAGACAGTATGAAACTACTATCTAATGTTAAAACCATGTAATGGGATCAGTGAAATTGATAATGAAACTATCCAAAAATCTGGTTCTGGTCCCAGAGACGGTCACACAGTCAGTCTACTACATATTCTATAAACTTCAACTCTTTCATTTCAAACATATACTTTATTGATTTGATATAGAGCTTATACTCTGTCAGAGTTATAAGTACTTTATTAAAATACTTCAGATATTCATCATATAACTCTGAGAAGACTAGAATATTATTCAGGTATATAAGATATAAGATTTTATTCTGTTTATAAAGAATTATATTCATCATTATTTAGAAGATAATGAGTGTATTTATCAGACTAAATAACATTGTCAGAAATTTGAACTTCTCTCATTATATATTAAATATGATTTACAGTACTGACAGTTCATTTACACAGATCTGTCAATATTCTGAGAGAAGATGAATCTTTGATTGATATCAGATATTTCTGACTGTATTCAACTGTTATTGAATTCATGATAATGAGTTTCTGTTCTTGATTATAATCTTTTTGAGTACTTGATAATCAATACACATTTATTACTTCTCACTCACATTTTACATGAATAGAACTGTGAAGTCTCACACACTTAATAAAAGTTATATGAGATCATGTTCTACAAGGTCTGTGATCTGATACTTCTGTTCTTCAAGATATATTTATGACAGAGAATATACATTCTGATTGACTGATTTCACATTCTCTATGTCAATCTCATACACAAATTCTTATTTCAGTGACAATTTCAGTGAAAGATCTGTTCAGAAGATCTTCTCATACTTCTTCAGAAGTTTCTTTATATACTTATTCTTCTGCACATTCTTTATCTTGATTTTCTTCACTTTCAGATTCTGTATGATATACAGAATGCTTTCAGATGAGATCTTGTAAATCATTCTCTTTACTTATTAATGTATAAGCAGATTTAACTCTTCTATATCAAAGACATGAAATGTCCTTCTTATATCAGTTAGTAGAATTGTATGAACTGTTATCTTTCTATCAGTTAATTATATATAATATATACATCATTGAATCTGTGAATTGAACCTTTGAAATTAATTAAGTCTGAGAATAAGGTCATATTTCACATTCTGCAGCTCTTATATTCAGATATTACCAAGATTATTCTTTAAAGTACAAGAGAACTCTTACTCTTGTAGATAATACTAAATATCAGTTATCAGAAAATCTTATATATCAGAGCTTCTTTACTCAGCAGACCTCTTTTAGTCTTTAAATTATATAATTATTAATATATTATTTAGAAGCTTCTATATCTACTAATACTTTTACAGTCATCTCTCAATTCTTATTCAAGTGTCTTCTATACATTAACATTTCGAATCTTAAGATATTGAGATAAGTATCTACTTCTTCATTCACATCTACATCTTATTCAGAAGTCTGCTTTTTCTTAGTATTCATAGAATTCAGAAAGTTATCTAACACAGATATCTCTTTTATTTTGAAGATTTTTTATAGAATATCAGCAAGTGTCTCTGAGCTCACTGATTCTGCTAGTTTTTTAACTCTCTTACTTTTCTTAACTATGTGTACTATGTGCAATTCTTTGTAGTATGATTTTAGTATTCACAGTTGAAGCAAGCTCAATGCTTATAATATCAAGATTTTCACTTAGAGAATTTCTTTTTCAGAGAATGCAGTGCTTTAGTAATAGTATTTAAATCTAGATTCATTATATCTGAGTGTGTGACTTGTATTGTAGATGTCTGATTATCTGTTTTCTACTAAGATATACTTAATTACAGTATTTTCTATTATAATTGACTCACTTGTTTCTGTATAATGAGAACATTGTATACCTCTTTTACTATATCTGATTATAAGATTAAGTATTTTCATTTTAATCTCAACTCAGATATAAGATTATGAATGAAGATTTGTAAATAGAAAGATGTTGAAAGCTCTTCATTTAATACAAGATAGTATAAGCTGAAGTGTATGAAGTATAATATAAGATTACTTACTTATCTACACTCAGTGAAGTGTTTATAATACTTATCTTATATATTCACTTTCTCAAAGTTATGTAAGATTCATTTGAAAAACTCATTTCATTTTTATAAGAATGAATATTACTTCAGATCTGTAAGATTCATCTTTTTATCAGTTATTTATAATAACTTTACTTTTTCATGTAGAAACATAGCAGATCTTAAGACTTGTTAAAATTTCATTAACTGTCTATCTATAAGTTTATATTTAATTCAATAATATAATTACATCTGACTTAGTCAGCTAATTACAGCATTATTTTTTCAGTTACTATTAAAGCTTAATAACTCTGACAGATCTTTCAGCTTGATATATTTCATATTCAGATTCTCATTCTGTACAGTGATCTCAGATAATATGTATACTTTTGAAGAGATCATAAACAATTGTAATAAGATCTTCAGATTCAGTATTGTTATCTATCTGTATCAGTATTCCATCTTCTACTGCAGATCTACAACCTGGTTTTTTCTATTCTTATTAATAGTGATAATTGTGTTGATGAAACTCTTTATAGTGAATGCTTGATTCATAACAAATACTAATTATTACTGAGCTTTCATCTCAGCCTGCCACTGTATACATAAGATTTCAATCTCATTTAGAATTGTTATATATGTACAGAGTTTCACTTTTAGTTCAGCAGTCTCAGTTACTTTTCTTACTACTTTAAGTAAACTCTTTAAGAGGTTTTACATATCTTTCAGTTCAGATAGTAGAGAAGAATGTTATTCATATTAACTAGAAGACATGTTCATTTCAGTGATTTCTTATTGATTATATAATGTCTATTATTATATCATTATATCATTATATCATTATATGATTTCTGATTTTCATTTTCTGTTATCATTATATAACTCTGATAATAATATAACTCTGATAATAATTATCTCTCTTTTATTCTTCTAAGTAGAGAGCAGTCTTCTTTGAATCTGATTCATGACTTGTATTCCCTTTGTCACACCTCATATGTTTACATACATGACATTCATCTGAGTATGAAGTTTTTCCTCAATAAGCAAAGTAGTATTAATCAGATGCTCTTTCACTTATTACTTCTTTATATACTATCTTTTGAGTCATTTAGAACCACTCTAGCATGATAACTATGAATTTCTTTATAGACAGAATTATCATGCTCTGAAGAAGCCTGTGTTTCTCACTGATTTTTAGACATGCTATCAGATGTGATTCAAAAGTTGCTTGAGTCAGTGTATACTTACAGGCATACACCGGCTTCTTATATATATTATACTAAATTAATTAGTGGCTGCTATGACCTCTTTACATTTGTAAGCATGTTCAGAAGCGGCCGCGTTATTATCCAGCAGTCATATGTTCTTTCAAACCACACTCTTTGTGATGGAAAATAAGATAGTGAAAATGTCTCTGAAAAGTAAGATAATCACTGTTCTTGATCTGCAATCTTGTTAATTTCTTGAAGATGTTAACACATTCTTCAATCAGTAATATTATGTATTCAACATTAATCTTATCTCATAGAGCTGCAGTATTGTTAGCCTCTAAGATCTCAATAGTGATTCAAACATTATTAACAAGGCTTGACAGTATATATCTATATAGAGACTTGAAACAGATCTTTCACTTCTCAGAATCACTATAACATGTAAAAGAGAATTCTCATTGAGTTTTCAATAGAATGTCAGTTTTATCAAAATAATCTCTGCATCAGATAACATGTTAACACGCCATGTTTTATAATTAGAGCTGTTAAATGTAGTCACTGATTTAATGTCTAGAGCATATTTGACTTTCTTCTGATATTTTCACAACTCATCTCTCATAGTGTCTCTTTATGCAGAGACTGAATGTAGTAAGACATTGTGTGATTTCAGCCGCAGTTAGTTGATTCTGAAGTATCATCTGTATAAGATTTATAAGATTGTCAGCAGTGAAATAGATGAATTGATTCAGATCATCATTAAAAGTGAGTATTTCAGAGATGAGAAATAGTAAAGAATTTATTAAGTTGAAATAAACAGATTCTGAAGGTGAATATAAATATTGATACTGCAGTACTTTCATTATCTTATTATTGAATTTCATACTCTGATGAAAACTAACATTACTCTTATCTCACAACTCAGAATTCTTCATATAATGAGTGATTATTCTATAAATGAGTTGTCTAGTAGAACAGGTGACTCTGAACCTTGAGCAGAACTCTGAAGTAACAGATGTATCACTTACATTGAGATGACTACTTCTTTTAAATATATTAAAACAGGTGATGTTCATCATAATGAAGAATGCATTATCTTTTTAAAAGTATATGAATCTACTGACTAGTAGATTCAGAGAAAATAAAATATCTCTAGTAAAAAGTAAGAGTCTTTCTGAAAAAGATAAACTACTCTTGTTAAAAATCTTAATACAACATTTCTTAAAAAGAAAAACATATTATTCAGACAGTAATCTGTACAATAGTTAAAGATTGTATTGATAGATCTAGCTATAAAGAGCTTAATATAGTGATTGATCACGTGATCTAGAGAGATTGTCACAGTTAATAGCTGTAACAGCTGTAACAGTTAACATAATCTCATATAACACAGTAATAATCAGTTGATAATTAACTTTCAATCTTAACTCTCTGTAAGCGGCCTACGCTGAATAGATTGATATGATATTTATAGGTCTTATAATATAAAAGTGGAAAATGTTAGAGAAGAAAAAAAAGAGAAAGTGCGGCAATCAGTAATCAGAGTGAATACTTATATGTATATATAATGAAGTCTCAGAGCAGAAGAATAGGAATTTCATGTATATAGTGAACCTTCAGAGTGAAAGAATAGAAATTCTGTGAGTTTTTCAGCTAAGAATTGATGACTGAGAATTAGAGCTTTCAGTGAAATCTATGAAGTGTAATGAAATAGTCTATATAATTAATCAGATGCAGCTCATCACATTAGTTCTCTCTTTTCAGAAGTCGGATTGTATGCAGTTCTCATTGATCAAGAGTCACTGTTTCAGATAATGTAAAGCTCAGAGTTTAGATAGAGTTATTATAGCTGACTCATTTCACAAGATATTATCAGCTGCAGCTGTGATATCTCTCATTGAGAATATCTTTAATCTCTCACTCAAGTTCATTATCTTCTTCTACATTCCCTGGCAGCTATTAGTCAGAAGTCAGTTGAGAAGGAAATGAATTGATAATAATGCAGTGAAGCAAGCTTATATGAAAGACATCATGAATTTCTGATAATATGTTAAGATAGTAGTTTTGACTGTCTAGAACTTCTATCACTTTATACTTGATATAATAATAATTCAGTGTACAAGATGAGTGTGTGATCTGTATATTCTTAAGATTCAATCATATCAGGTCTTCTATCTTATATTGCTCAGCAGAGTCTTGATAAACATTTATTTAATTCACTTGATCTTGTTTAGTATCTGTCATGAAGGCCTCTACTTAGTTACAGAAATCTCAAAGCTTTATTATCATATTGTCAGTGATCTGAATTGAACTGCAGATATTCAGTGTGAAATGTGTGATCTCTAGAAGATTCAACATCTTCATGTAGTAATCATGTGTAAGAAAGAATTAGCTTATATATGTTAAAACAGTATCTCAGTCATTGATGACAATCTCTGTATGTAGAAGAAGATCATGTCAATCATCTTATAAGTAATTACAGCACTTACAAAGATAGTTCTTTATAGTCTGAATTATTTATTCTGATACATCATCAGTTTCAGAGTGATAGATAGTTAATAAACAGTGTCAAATCTTGAGAACTTGACAGATACTTGTTCAGAGAGTACTTATGAATTAATGACTCTGACCAGATACTATAGATCTCAGCAAGTCATGTATCTGATAGAATATCCTTTATAGAAAGGCTTCAGCAACTTGTTCAGTATTTATCTTATTATAAGATTTCAATATTATATCTTTACTCAATTGATTAATGATAATCAGAGTGTTCTTGCAACTCTTGCTCTCAGAGAGATTAATAGTAAAGTTAATTACTATATCTTATCAGATTCTATCAGAGACATTGAGTGATTTCAGTAGATCTTTTCTACAGTTCTTTAAGAAGATAATAGAAGAACATTGATTGCAGTTTCAGATGAAATGTCTGATACTGTTTAATATCTCAGATCAGTAGAACTCTTAAGAGATCATTTAATACAGTTATTCATGACTAGAATAATCAGTTATACATAAATCATGCATCTCTTACATTATTCTGATGTATAAGAGTTCAGAGTGAGAGATTTAGCATTGTTCACAGAATTACAGAGTGTTATTGTCATTAATTAAGAATTCTAAGATGTCAGTTCTTATATATAGTGCTGAGGAGAATCAGAGTGCTTCTTGATGTACTGCTTCAGTGAGTGTTTAAAGAAGTTCATCAGTTTGAGCTGTTATATGTCACAATCATTAGTGTAGATTTGAAAGAGGTGGAGATAATAATAATAATTCAGAGAGAGTGTGTTCTAATCAGAGAAGTGTGTATAGTGTCATGAGTTTTTTCATCTTGACCAACTAATATCTTCAGATTCAAGAGCCAGTACTCTCAGTTTATTCAGTGAGTATCTGTCATATCAGATAACATATCTTACACTTATTATAAGAGAGCATCTATTATTAAGTTTTGACTGCTGAGGTGATAGTGTATAGTGAAATGAAAACAGCTTAATAGCTCAGACCATTGTATCTGTTATTTGATAAGCTTACAAATGATTGTGAAATACTTGAGATTCTTATAATCTGTGATTATTTCAAATTTGAAGGCACTTTGAAGTTCAGAGTCTCATTCTTCCAGACAGTGTATAATTGTGAGAAGTTTCTTATCATAGATCTCATAATTGCATTCAGCAGGACTCAGTTTCTTAAACATGAAAGATACATGATTATAAGACATCTTTATCATTATATTGTAATATAGCTTCTTCTATGATATAGTCAGAGAAATCACTTCAGTCTCTGTCTTCAACCAGGTCATCTTGACAGTCACAGAGGCCGCAGCTGCATCATGAAGATGTTTATTACTCACTAGAAAACATCAGAATAAGTCTCTTATTATCTTTCAAGAATAATGCTCTCATACACTCACTATTACAGATGAGAGAAGGGGAGAAAAATATATTATAAGAGAGAATCCTTTCAGAAAAATCCTGCCACTACTGTTAACTTTGTCTCGAAAACACATTAGTTTGCAGAGAATTTCATATACAGGATGAGAATATGATCAGAGATCTCCAAGTCACTTATTAACTACATTTTGCACATTTCAAATTGATACATAAGGAATTCACTTATCACACATTTAATTTGAACAGAGGTGAGAAAAGAAGACTTATATAGTCAGCAGAGAAACTCATCTATTTCTTTATATCATATACAGTATATATGCTATCAAAATCAGTTGATAACTGTTGCTATATAACAAAGATAATTTCTAATTCAGTAATCTTCAGAGCATCAGAACTATGTTCTTAAAGAGAAGAATATTATCACATTCTCAGCTGTGTCAAGACTCTGTTACAGTTTCACATAACTCATTACTTTTATACAGATGATTTCATTTATTCTGCAGACTATTCAAACTGATTTTCAATCACTCTATGACATTATTCAGATATAATATAGAAAGATCTGATTAATGAATATGAGAATCTCACTTCTATATGAGATTAGCAGATTACTCTTTCAGAATAGTGAGATGTCACTAAGATATCACTCAGGCTATTCTCACTTATAGAATAGAACAGAGGTATCTGCTCATTGTCTATATAGAATAGTTAGATGCTGGCTCTCTATTAAAGAAGTCAGCGATTCATTTTTCTACAACTGGAATATATATAAGAGTTACTGCATTTCTTATACAATCTTCTTAGTATACTAAGTATTATATCTGTGATATTCTTGCAATAACCCTGTAGCTTACGAGCTCGTTATTTAAGCAAGATAGTTCAGCTCACTCATACAGCTTCTCAAACAACTATCTCTACATGATGCTGCTGACTAGTCACTGCTTTAATTCCGTCACATTACAATAACAAAATTATATTACAGATGAAGATATAAGTTAAATTTTATAACTTTAAGTTCTTACAAATAAGTATAAAGTGTATCATCTTAATAAAGTAATCTATCATTATTAACACACTGTTAAAGAGAATATTGTACATGTTCTTACTTTCAGAGAGACTTATAAGAGTATTTATTTCTAGCTGTTCTGAAAGTTTCTGTGAGATAAGTAGAGAAGTAAATTCTTCATATAATCTTAACTGTATTACTCACACACTCTGATAAATAATATAAGAATTCACTATCTTCTTCACAAGCTCTCATATCTTTGATTAGAAGTATTTTCTTATAAGCAACTTATAAGTTCTAGTATCTGTAAAATAACTCACTAGAGAAAAGTGATAATATCTTTTAATAAGTTCTATATTTAGAAACTTATTCATAGATATATAAATTCAGCTCTCTCTTTATAAGAGATTATTTAAGTCTCTTCAACTCTTTATTTCTGCAGAATTGATCTCTGTTATAAGCAGTTTTTAAATATACTGAGTATATTAATTCTTTAATTACAATTCTGATAATCTGAATAGAAGATCTTATAAAGACTTATACTCTATATTCTCTTATATCAGGTCTTCTGCAGCACTTCTCAAAGTCTGTAAATTCTTTAGATTATAGATACTTTCTCTGAGAATTGTCACAGAGATTCTCAGAGTATTAAGTTTAAGTGTTATAGAGAGAAGTTATACAGGCTTTTTTTCTCTCTTCTCTCTCTTCTTTTATAAGAGATTGAGAGACTCTTCAGTTAATCTCTTCATAATACTCAGTCTGAGTATTCTGTAAATCTTTTCTATCTTTGCTAGTCTCTCTGTATTTATCACTCTGATCTTCTTAATGTAGTCAGATCTGTGAAAGAGTTTATTCACTGAATTCTTAATTTCTTTAATATACTTTATCCTGAATCAGAACTTACTCAGTTTCTAAGATGAGTAGATCTACTACTGTGAGATTATCTTGACTAAAGTAAACTATTATAAGCTATTATAATCAGTTCTAACAGTAATTATTATAATAAGACTCTTAAAGTAGTGATATTAGTAATAGAAGAATTTCACTATTATGAAAGATTTCTGATTATAAATGATATAATTGATCTTGAGTTGCATCTTTCATAAGAAAAAAGTCACTGAAACTCAGCTCTCATTTAACTATATTTATAACACTATTTCTGAAATTATAAAGTAAGAGATATCTGTCTTCAATTTAATTAAGAGTAAGAGATTAAAGTGAAACAGTATTACTGTATCTATAAATATCTGTTTTAATTTTACAAAGACTCTGTAAGCTTATGAAATAAAAAAGTTCTTATAGCTCTCTCTTCTCAAAAATCTTTTTATTCTTTATTTATAGAATGATTTCTTCTTCTTTTCACTTCTTAGCATGTTTTTAAGAGTTAAGATGATTCATATAAATACAAAGATAAATTACTTATAAAAATTGATAAAACTTAGAAAGAGCTGAATTTTATAAATACTAGTTAACTTCAATTATAATAGAATAGTCTTAACTCATGAAAGTTTTTTCTGAATAATATTAACAGTGATTATATATTCTAGGAAATTAATTCAGCAGATACTTAAGTTATACTTTATAAGCTTAATATACAGTTCTGTCTCATTCAAGATCTTTAATATAGTTTATATATACTCTGTGTATTCTTTCTTTTATACAGAGTATATCATCACATCATTCAGATATATTATTATAAAGAAATTCAGATATGAATAAAGTATTTTATTAATTAAAGACTGAAATATGACAGAGATATTAGTTAAATTCAAAAACATTAGTAAGTATTCAAATAATATCAGTATAGTTGTAAAGACAGTTTTTCATTTATCTTCAGACTATATTTACAGATATGTATATATATTAATTATATTCAGTTATATGAATATGACAGATTTTATAGAACAGTTAATCACATTCTTAATCAGAGATAGAGAATAGTGACTCTTTATAGTCTTGAAGTTCAGATTACAGTAGTTTATATATAATCTGTAATCTTTATTCTTCTTCTTTATAAATATCACAGAGACTTCTGTGAAGATCTGTGAAGATCAGATAAAGTCATTCTTCAGATTCTTCTTAATATAAGTCTGCAGAG